>NC_034412.1:25111680-25214429 GCF_002078875.1 Numida meleagris | reverse complement strand
AGTCACCAAGGGACAGACTCAGTTTACATTTCTGGGGTGACTGGGGGTTCCCAAGAGTTGACTGTGTTGGAGGCCGAAATAAGCCTCGCTGGTAAAGACTGGCAAAAACATCCTATTGTGACTTGCCCAGGGGCTCCGTGTATACTCGGTATTGATTACCTCAGGAGGGGACATTTCAAGGATCCCAAAGGGTATCGATGGGCCTTTGGAATAGCTGCTGTAGACACAGACAATGTTAAGCAGCTGCCTGTTTTGCCTGGCCTGTCAGAAGATCCCTCTGTGGTGGGGCTGCTAAAAGTAAAAGAGCAACAGGTACCGATTGCCACAAAAACGGTGCACAGACAGCAGTACCGCACCAACAGGGATTCCTTGCTCCCCATTCATAAGTTGATTCGTCAACTAGAGAGCCAGGGAGTGATCAGCAAAACTCACTCACCTTTTAACAGCCCCATATGGCCAGTGCGTAAAGCCAGTGGAGAATGGAGGCTGACGGTAGACTACCGCGGCCTGAATGAAGTCACACCCCCACTGAGTGCTGCTGTGCCAGACATGCTAGAACTCCAGTATGAACTGGAGTCAAAAGCAGCCAAGTGGTATGCCACCACTGACATTGCTAATGCCTTCTTTCCCATTCCGTTGGCCCCAGAATGCAGACCACAGTTTGCTTTCACCTGGAGGGGCATTCAGTATACCTGGAACCGTTTGCCCCAGGGGTGGAAACACAGCCCAACCATTTGCCATGGGCTAATCCAAACTGCACTGGAACAGGGCGGTGCTCCTGAGCACCTACAGTACATTGATGACATTGTTGTGTGGGGCGATACAGTAAAGGAAGTTTTCGAGAAAGGAGAGCAAATAATCCAGATCCTCCTGCGAGCTGGTTTCGCTATTAAGCGAAGCAAAGTGAAAGGGCCTGCACAGGAGATTCAGTTCCGAGGTATTAAGTGGCAAGATGGATGTCGCCACATCCCAACGGGTGTGGTCGACAAAATCACTGCCATGTCTCCGCCCACTAATAAGAAAGAGACGTAATCTTTTCTGGGTGTAGTGGGCTTTTGGAGAATGCACGTTCCAAATTATAGCCTCATTGTGAGCCCTCTTTATCAGGTGATGCGGAAGAAGAATCACTTTACATGGGGTCCTGAGCAGCAGCAGGCTTTTGAGCAGATTAAACAGGAGATAGCCCGTGCCGTGGCCCTGGGGCCAGTATGGACGGGACAGGATGTTAAGAACATCCTCTACACTGCTGCTGGAGAGAAAGGTCCCACCTGGAGTTTGTGGCAAGGAGCCTCAGGAGAGACCCGAGGTCGACCCCTGGGATTCTGGAGTCGAGCCTACAAGGGGTCTGAGGAGAGCTACACTCCAACTGAGAAGGAGATTTTAGCCGCGTATGAGGGGGTTCAAGCTGCTTCCGAAGTAATCGGAACTGAAACGCAGCTCCTCCTAGCACCTCGACTGCCCGTGCTCAACTGGACGTTTAAGGGAAAGGTTCCCTCCACCCATCATGCTACTGATGCCACTTGGAGTAAGTGGGTTGCGTTGATTACGCAACGAGTCCGGATGGGGAACCTCAGTCGTCCAGGAATCCTAGAGGTGATCATGGACTGGCCTGAAGGTAAAAAGTTTGGAACATCACCAGCAGAGGAGGTATCACGTGCCAAAGAGGCCCCACCATACAGCAAATTACCAGAAAATGAAAAGAAATATGCCCTGTTCACAGATGGATCATGTCGTATTGTAGGGAAGCATCGCAGATGGAAATCCGCGGTGTGGAGCCCTACACGACAGGTTGCAGAGGCCACGGAAGGAAAAGGGGAATCAAGCCAATTTGCAGAGGTAAAGGCTGTCCAGCTGGCCTTAGATGTTGCTGAACGGGAAAGGTGGCCAGTGCTTTATCTCTATACTGACTCGTGGATGGTGGCAAATGCCTTATGGGGGTGGTTACAGCAGTGGGAACAAAATAACTGGCAACAAAGGGGTAAACCTATTTCAGCTGCTGAACTGTGGAAAGACATTGCTGCCTGAATTAAGAATATGGCTGTAAAGGTGCGTCATGTAGATGCTCATGTGCCCAGGAGTCTGGCCACTGTAGAACAACAAAATAACCAACAGGCAGACCGAGCCTCCAAAATTAAGGTGGCTCAAATGGACTGGCAACACAAGGGTGAGTTATTTCTAGCTCGCTGGGCCCAAGGGACATCAAGGAAGAGATGCAACATACAAGTGGGCTAGAGACCGAGGGGTGGACTTAACTATGGACACTACTGCACAGGTTATTCATGACTGTGAAACTTGCGCCACAATTAAACAAGCCAAGAGGATGAAACCTCTCTGGGAGGAAGGGCGATGGCAAAAGTATAAATATGGGGAAGCGTGGCAGGTTGATTATATCACCTTGCCACGAAGCCGTGATGGTAAGCGTTACGTGCTCACCATGGTGGAGGCAACCACTGGGTGGCTCGAAACATATGCAGTACCCCATGCTACCGCCCGAAACACCATATTAGGCCTCAAGAAACAAGTCCTGTGGCGACATGGCACTCCTGAAAGAATTGAGTCAGATAATGGGACTCATTTCAAAAATTCTCTTGTAACTACTTGGGCCAAAGATCATGGTATTGAGTGGATTTACCATATCCCCTATCATGCACCAGCTTCTGGTAAAATTGAACGATACAATGGATTGTTAAAAACCATGTTGAAAGCAGTGGGTGGCGGAACATTTAAGAACTGGGAGAAGCATTTGGCAGAAGCCACCTGGTTGGTCAATACTCGAGGATCAATCAATCGTGATGGTCCTGTTCAATCCAGCTCTCTACATAATGTAGAGGGAGATAAAGTCCCTGTAGTACATGTAAAAAGCATGCTGGGAAAAGCGGTTTGGGTTTTTCCAGCTTCTGGAAAGGGCAAATCTCTCCATGGCACCTGTTTTTGCCCAGGGGCCTGGGTCCAGTTGGTGGGTGATGCAGAAGAATGGGGATGTTCCGTGTACCACAAGCGAATTTGATGTTGGGGGATTGCAGTCAGTAAGTCTATGTATATATAGGTATATATTTCTGTGTGTGTGTATAATGCATGTTAATTATTGTTTGTTTGTATATGTATATTGACATAATGTAATGATATGGAATAAGGGGTGGAAATGGTGAAGGATGCAGGCTATTACTTATAGCCCGCATATATATATATATATATATATAACTTATATAATAGCTAATTACTTAGCTATTGAATCAGCATGATATTTTGCAATAAAGAAAGCTGCATGCATTAAAAGTATAGGGGAATGAAGATGAATTTTCTGGCTATAATTCTTCCATATAATATTTTAAAATAATTATAAAACATAGAATTTCAAGTCAAGCAATCCAGAAACATCAGCTCAGTGTCTGAACTGGCTTTTCTGAATGCTCCCCCTCATTTTAATCTGGCACTTAGGCAGCTCTTGTGAAAATGTCCATGGTGTTTGCTGGGGCAAAGCCTAGGAAATAACAGAGAAACTTTTGAACATGTGTTTGAAGTTTGAAACCTGTGAGACTTCAAAGATCTTTGCCAAAAAAGGCCTGCTGGTAAAACTAGTAATGATAATAATAACAAATAATAATAATGCTGTTCGACTCAATACAGAATCATATGTAGATAAGGAAACTTCTACATGTAATTCAATAATCTCTTCCTTTATACTCTTACACACATTGTCAGTTTTCACTTTAACTGGCAAAGCAGCAGACATTCTAGACGTAACTGAGAATGCAAATATTCTGTGACATTGTACTGTAAATCTGCTTTAACGTGAATTTTGAGCCTTTTTAAAGTAGAAAACTTACTTAAACTCTAGTGAGCAGACCAGCTGCCACTGCACACACTCACATCTAGCAGTACAGAGCTGTGTAACTCAAAAGAGATAATTAAATAAAAGGATTTCAGCACTGGAGACTGTTGTAGCAAGTAGAGGGTCTCTGACCATCAGCAGCCTCATCCCCGGACGTGCTTGCTATCAACGTGATGGGCTGTGCTTCCATAGCCTTCTTGTGATGGCCACACTCGTGCTCATTTACATGTTCAAAGAGCAAATAGCTTCTGAAGCTAATAAGCTTATCAAAGAATTTACTGCAGTTAAGTTTATGCATGTTTGAGATGCCTGCCAAAAAGAAGTGCATCAGCAGCACTGCATAAATAGATCTGTTTAGAGATGCTTCACTTCATCTGTCTTTGGTGCTTTGCCCAGGATGCAGCTCCTGTGAGGCTGCGGGTGTTGCCTGAGGCTCTCATGTCACAGATCTCGCTTTGGCCATGGTGCCACTTCAGAATGAATGAACAGGAATAATTTCCAAGCCTTCCCACAGTTCATTCCTGTGCTATGTCTGGAAGCCATAGCTGAGAACAAAGTCTGAGCTCCATTATACTTTTACAGTATTTTCAAACTCAACATACATATGATAGCACTAAATTCATGATGTATTAGGCAGACCTTAACATAAATTGCTATTATTATATAAAATTGCTATTATTATAGAAAAAAAATCACTTGCAAATGGATTTTTAAATTAAATGAATGCTGCTCTGACAACTGTGAAATGATTAGCTATGTAAAAAAAGGATAATGGTAATCTTGTCATGCCATACTCTTGCAGGGATTAGGAAAGCTTTCATAAAAGCTTTCCCTGTCTGTTAATTGGGCCCAAATTTGATTCCTCCTTTGGCAGGTGTAGAATTGTAATGCTGCCCATGTGGAGTAAGTGGAATTGAGAGGAATCCACCATATTGTTCAACCTACTTTAAACTGGCCAGAGCCCTGAAAAACTTGACTTCATGACACTACCATAATAAGGAAAGTAGCTGACACACAGGGAATCTAACCCTCATTTACTCCTGCAGTTTGATTACTTTTTACAATTATAACAGTGGGAAAATGCAATAAACCATTGACGTTTAAAACTATCAACAACAAAAAGAGTGGAAGTAAATATCCTCAAAAGATTAAGGCATTAGGTGAAGTCTTATGCTTTTTATATATGATAAAAAGCTGTACAAAAAAAAAAATCTGTGTCCAAAACAGGTTTACTTAATTAATTCAGTAAAACTCCAGCAATATAATATTCTGTCTTTTCTATCTCTCTGTATTTCCATTCTCCATTGCCATTTGAGTTTTCTTTTTCCAAGCCCTCTAGCAAGATCTTTAAAAGAGCATTTCAATAAATAAGAAGTTCAAAATAAATAAATCGATCTAATTGGATATGGCAAGCCAAAAACTCTGAAATTCCATGCCCAGTTTAATTTCCACTTTTTTGAAGCACAACTTCATAATTTCTAAAGAAATGTGTTTTTTGTAGATAACCCTTTCTTTAGATACTTTGAAAGTTTCTCTTTTCATTCCAAATCAAAATGGATTTTTAAATTAATTTCAATGATGCATTTTAATCATTTCTATTAAAAATTGCCTTAAACTTGACAAGAAAATAGAAAAGATTAGAAGGGCTGAAATTTTGCAGCACTTTTCTTCCAGCATTTATCAATTTGCGTCTCTAGTAACCTATAGATTATATATAGTGCTTTTTATCTTCAGGGAAAGAAGAATTCCAAATTGTTAATTCTCAGACATTTCTTTTTGGGTTTTGCATACTTTTCTGACACATGATTGTTCTGTGGTATATTAAAATGTTAGTCCCTCTTTTTTGGCTTTTCTATAATTTAAATAATTACCTGAATAAAGCATGTGAATTATGGCTTTCAGGCTTCCCAGCTCAATCATGCCAATTTATCTTCTGGCAGAGAGTTTCAAAGAAAATTACTGTCTCATTCTGAGACATGATGTTTATAAAAGATATTAATTACTTCTTAGAAGGCATATTTCTTTAACCAGGCTGCAAACTTATAAAGAGATTTGCCAGAAAAGAACATGCTCTGCTTCAGTTCTCCCTCCTCTGACACACAGAATTTCTCTCAGTCAGACTCATCCAAATACGCCCTTTACTCTCACTGACATTGAAAAGTTTTCCATCTAGTTCTTCTGTACCCTCACTCACCACCAATGCCTTCACTTTCTTTAATGTCATTAAGTATACATTCACTTTGAAAATTCATCTTCCTAAGCTTTGAAAATTTATACAAAGCTCTCTTCAAAGCAAATGGGGAATGCAGATTGTATTCTACGCTTTCTGAATATCAAGGAGATACTTTCTTGTTCAGTTTCATATTCTTGGCTAATTAGCATGGCAATTTGAACTAAACTTTTAGTAGAAGAGTGCACATAATTAAAGAATACTGAGTACAATTGCTGAATACCTGTCAAAATTTTTGCACAGCATGAATTGTTAACCATTCAGGAAGAACTCTTGAGTTTTAGGTATCCCTTTGTAGGTTTGTGTCTGGGAAAACACGGCTGGATCCATTTTTCAGTGCCACACACAAACACAGAATACTTGCCTAAGAACTTTGTAAGCTTGTTTTTGCTCTTCTATTAGGTAGATAGGAAGAGAAAAATTGCAATTTTTTTTTTTTTTTTAAGAATTATTCAGTTTCGTGTTACAGTATTTTCTGCATGAAATTTGGAATCTTAACCTAAAAGTGTCTTTTCATTTCCAAAGAGTGTTCACTTCAGACATGGAAAATAATTTTTGAAACTCACAGATTGGAAGTGTGTTTCATTAAAGATTTAAAAGGTTCTATTTTCATCAGCAGTAGTCTAGGGAGAGAAAATGCACAATAAAATTACTGGGTTTCAGTGGACCAATTTCCCTCTCATAAGGAATTTGAGAAGGTAGATTCATTGATACATCCTATGTTTAGGACTATTCTTTATGCTAGCCAGAATTATTAAGTCCTCATCTACATCTAAGGAATAAAGATCAGATTTCTGTTCACTTCTGCCACTTGGAGAAAAAATAAAAAGTGTAAGCTTTCAATGCAACACCAATGATCTTCTCTAAAATAATGGATCATAGTGGAGATAATGAATCTATTTGAAATTGATAGTGAGATAATTTGCTGTGGAAGAGACAGAGCTAGCAATTTTTTACCTTTTCATTCAGTGGAACATAGACAATAGAACATTCTGGCTGGAGATCTTTCATTGTCCAGTCCTTTCACTGTAAACAACGATAGAAGGAAACTAACTGACCTTTTCAAATAGTATGACCCAGGGATGCAAAGTAAGCAGAAAAGAGAGAAACACATTGTGTTTTCAAATGATGCTGCAGCAAGCTGGAAAAAAAATATGCAAAACATAAAGGACCTGATACTAAAAACACAAAGATCTTTCATTTTCCCTCTCTTCTTATCCAACATAAAAGCATGATCTAATGTCCTTTTGTTTGTTTGGGCACCATTTAATCTCTTTTTTTCACTTATCATTCTCATTCCAAGGAAAGCAAGAATGGCACTGTGCAGAAACTCCCATTTATGTTGTCCAAATTTGGGTTAGCTTTAACCGTTTTTCAAGTTCTAGTGCTGCTCTTTCAGAAGACTCTCTGTATTCTGTACTTCAGTTGAGTATGATTTTAAAATGCAGGGAATAATTGTGGCAGCATTCTATCAGCATTGTGTATTAATTTAGACAGAACTTCCCCTGGCATGAGAACGGCCTTCTCCTGTCTGTGCCATTTGCACCATGATAAATGGTGCTCATGCAATTCTTGCAGTGGAGCTCAGCACAGCTGCCAGCAGCCTCCCTGCCTCAGGAACAGGAAATACTGCAAGAGCTACAGTGTGATGGCCTGTCCAGGCCCCCCAGCTCCTCTCCATTTATTAGCTTGGGCTCAGTACCACAATCACATGTTCTTATGTGGTCATAGAGGTTTTTATTATTATTATTTCTCTTTCAAATGGAGGCAGAAGAGTATCTGATTAGTGTACGGGGAGTATTCATTTCTGCCTGGTAGAGATAAACCATTTACTAAATTCTAAGTTCTCTCCATTCTTCTACAAAACTATTTAGTACAATGACCTTTTTGTCTGAAGTACAGGTTCTGCTGATTGGTGCTCACTCCCTCAAAAAATTCCTTTTTTTTTTTATTCCTTTACAGAGGCATAAACTGGTTACTTTCCATCCACCTTCTTGCACCAAGCCTTGCATCTTTGCATTTTAAACAGATTCTATCTCCATTTTTGTTTGTTTTGTTTTCTTAAAATGCTGGTCACTCTCTTTTGCCCTTGAGAATAGTTTTCATTTCTTTGTTTTCCCCAGCTTTATTTATGCTTTCTTCAGGACTAGAAAGGTGAGGCCCTGAAATTCATACTGGGCCTGATCCTGCACTGAGCTGTAAAACCAGAGTTAAGAAGAATGGGAAGCACAAGCACCAAGCACCACATAACTGGGCTATGTACAGACGATGGATTCAGCAACCTTTGCTAATCTCTGAGAAATGGAGCTGACATCTTAAATACTAATTAGTAAGAACAGTATTTTAAAGGAAGCAATGACTCCACCTCTAGTACTGTGTCCAGTTTTGGGCCCCTCACTGCAAGAAAGACATTGAGGCCCTGGAGCATGTTCAGAGGAGAGTGACGAAGCTGGTGAGGGGTCTGGAGCACAGGCCTTATGAGGAGCGGCTGAGGGAGCTGGGATTGTTCAGTCTGGAGAAGAGGAGGCTCAGGGGAGACCTTATCGCTCTCTGTAACTACCTGAAGGGAGGTTGTGGTGAGCTGGGGGTCAGCCTCTTCTCTCGTAACTAGTGAGAGGACGAGGGGGCATGGCCTCAAGTTGCGCCAGGGGAGATTTAGGCTGGACATTAGTAAACATTACTTTTCTGAAAGAGTGGTCAGGCGCTGGAATGGGCTGCCCAGGGAGGTGGTTGAGTCACCGTCCCTGGAGGCGTTCAAGAAACATTTAGATGTGGTGTTGAGAGACATGGTTTAGTGGGGTCATTGGTGGTAGGTGGATGGTTGGACTGGATGATCTTGTAGGTCTTTTCCAACCTAGCTAATTCTATGATTCTATGATTCTATGATGAAAGTTAGGTATAAACAGGTAATGGCGTACTTCCAGAATTACTACCATGACAATATATATATATAAATCTGAGAGAGTGCGTAATGTTTTCAGAAATATTTCACCAGAAACAAATAATTCCATCCTCTAAAATAATGGCCAATTATTCCCTTTGATTGTATTAACAGAGTATGTCTCAATTAATTTTTGATTTATTTAACCAGCTCTTTAAAGATTTCCAATGCCATTTCACAGAAAATAAGATCAACATTTCTTTGTTCATTTAGTTACTGCCCCATAAACTCAACATCTGGAACTCTTTGTAATAAAACTGTTTAATATTGTTGTCCTCCCAAGAGACACATAATTTATGTCATGGCTGCTGTGGGTGTCATCATTATAATCTTCTTATTGGGCTTATGGATCACACAGAGTAAGTAGTGGACAAATCCAAGTCTGTCAGCTTCTTCAGAAAACAACTTTATGAGAAACTCAAAACAATTAAGGACATTGTAATCTCTTGGGAGAACATTAAAAAAAAGCCAGTAGATAGAATACTGTTAATATAATTGCAGACAGAGATGTTTAAAGCCCATTTAAATGCCAGTTTCCAAGATCTGTTTATATCAGCAGTATATATGTTAGTCTGACTGGTTTTTTTGACTGGTATCATGGATTGTTTCTGCCTTGTGTGTTTTACTACTTGCTGCAGAGTACACTATGGAGACAATGAGGGCCAAAGTTTAAAACCTCTCTCACCTGTTTTTCACTTCTAATGTTTTCACACATAATATGATCGTGATGATTGATATTGCCTGAATACTTGAACCAAGAGCTTCACGTTTTTCTCCCAAAGCTTTCATTATCAGAGTCCTGATACAGCCTTTTCTTTCCTTCCTTCTTTTCTTCCTTCCTTCCATTTCTTTCCCTGCTTCATTCTCTGTTTGTTTCTCTATTTCTGTCTCTATTTTTTTTCTTCAGGCTACTGTTTATAATTCTCCCTCTAAACACAGAAAATGTAGGAGTAGAAAGTATTTTCTCAGTACAGAATGAAGTGGAAGTGAATCGTGTCCCTTCTCCCAGGGTTGAGGGTGAATGGAATTCTCCAACTGTGAGTGAGGCAAGCATGTGTTTTTTGGAGACAGAGAGGAATTTCAGGAAGGGATCAGGGTTGAAGATGGTGGGGTTTTTTTCTCTTGATAAAACAAGAATGCAAACACGGAAGTGGTCTTTTAATCTCACACTGTACATATACCTGCTGAGAATAAAACCCATTAAAGTCTCAGTTCTGTTCCTCATTGGGCAAATAACATGCTCTGATGCTTCATTTTTGGATTTTCAGCTGCTGATGAACATGCTTATTAATAATCTTGAGAGTGGGTTCACGAATCGCATGTATACAGATCATAGCCTTTGGAATCACAGAACCATTTTTTGCGGAGCTGGTGGATGTATAGAACTATTTCTTCAGCCTTTTGGATGTATAAGATATTAAATCTAAATAAATAAATAAATAAATAAATAAATCTAAAATAATAAATAAATATTACATCTAAATAAATAAGAAGTGTGCTTGGCTTTTAATAATTCCACAGTAAATTAAGTAGTGTTATCTGATTTGGACTAGCTCCTGGTCTGTGACAAGCAGGACTAGTGTACAGGTGCTTGGACTTTTTATTGGTATTGTTTTTTTGACAAAAGGTTATTACTGACATGTTGGGAAGAAAATAGAGAAGAAAATCTCTTTATTTCCAATAAAAAAATCTGAGAGCACAGGTGTGTAATGGTTGGTTTCATTGCAAAATATCAGTTTCATTGCATTTGTAACAGATTAAGTGAAAGTGTACCAGCTGGAAAAAATTAAATCAGCATGAATCATACATCCAAAAGGTTACTGATCTAAAAATATATATCCCAAGAAAAAGTGAAAAATGATGTATGAAAACTAAAAGGATCTAATAAAAATTAAAATCCTTCTAAACATTCTAGACTGAAGACAATTATTAATCTGAAAGTAAAGTGGAAAGAGGCAAAAAGCTACCCTGTGATGCCATTTTCATTACGTGGAACAGAGCTAAAGAGATAAAAGATCATGCAGAGCCCAGGAGAAGATTAAGCTTCTTTATCTCTCTGTGGGAGGGGAGAGCATATATACAAGTAGTACTTTGTATATGGAGAAGATGAAGAACTCCAAATGACTGCACTTCTGTCACTTAAGCATGCTGGCGCATAACAGAAGACATGTGTGGGTGCTAAGGATGATAAAGTCCCCCGTTTTCAGCCTAAATCACAAAGCTAACAAGTAAAACCAAGTTCCTCTTCTTAAAAAAACTTCCAAATATAAATTTTGAAAGGAAATAAAAACAAACTCTGCTGGATGGTGTACCTTCTTGTCATGGCCTGATGCGAAACAAGAATGAAAAAATAAAGTGAACTATGTGATAAGAATGAAAATAGAGTGCAGGTACTTTTGAAGTCAGTGCTCTGTTAGTACAGCCTAGAGCTGTTTGATCCAGAAGTAGATTATACAGTGATTTGTTAAAATTTGTTTGTATATGTGATCATGCTAGAAATTTTGAAAGGGGACTAATTGGACTTTCTTTGTCCTGTGGTAAAATCTCATTACAACATAACACACAGTTAGAAGCACCTTTCTCAAAGGCTGACATGCCACTTGCTAGCCAGAGAAAAGTTCTAGGTGTGGCCAGACAGAAAAGTGACATGTGTATTGTCCCATATGACTTTTCCAAAATAATATGGCTCATGCTTAATTTTACCAGCAGACAGCCCCCTCATTCTTCTCCTAGCTATCCAATGACAGCAAAAAGTCCAGATGGGCTCATGGGAAGCTGTTGTAAATAATATAATTCCAGTAAATTCAAGGGAACTAGAGTGATTTGCACTCATGCAGGATCTGGCCCAGAATATTTAAAGAAAGATTTGACATTTTCTGTTCTGTCTGCCAACTATCTTGGTTCTGCTTTCAAATCTCATGTACATACATCATGTACCTATCCCTTCTCAGGAGTTTATAACGCAATAGTGTGGGGACACCTTTTTTGTAAAACCACATCTTAATTGAGAAATTCCTAATGGGCTTGCGTTTTCGTTCTTTTCTAGAATGCCCATTTCTGCTTTAAGTCTGGTGGTATCATTCTTTTTCTGGTAAGTTTATTCACTTTATTATTTCACTTGTGTTTATTTTTACATGTTTTCCAAAAAGAGGTAAGAAGGCAAATAGAAGAAGGAACCATTGTCATAAATGCTCTTCGAGGTGATAGAGGAAACTTTGCCCTGATTTCTAAAGATGGATATATTCCAAGTTGATTTAATTTCTCTGGGCAGTTCCTTTCGCTGCCTCATCTCTCTGACTGTGGGCTATCTAAAACACTTGTAAATCAAGATTAGACTGGGTGATGAATCACTGCATTGAGAGCAAGAAGTAAAATAGGAGCAGAAGCCAAGAAGTGGATGACTTTATTAAAAGGAGGCAGAAAAGTGTTGGAGTACACCAGGAAATGGAGTGGAGAAGCTATAGGAGAGCAGAAGCTGAACAGAGTAGTACTGTGAGATTATCAAGGCTCAGTGTAGCATATACTGCAGTGAGATTGTGGTAGACATTTACACATTTGGTAAAGACTGAGAAGATACATTCAGATTAACAAGGGTTGTGTAATTTAGCATGAATATTTACCCTGTCAATTAATCTGTAATAATAGTTCAAACTGTGTTTTAAGAAATAAAGCCAATTATCCTAGTCACGTAACAACATATGTGTTATTGTTGCTGTTTGTTCATAGAGCTATCCTTGGCAAGATTCCTCCCTCAAGTGTTTTTCTGAACGTTCCCAAACAGACACATTTTTTGTGGGCACTATCATGGAAAACAAATACAAATGTTGATTTGCTGCGTGTTTCTAGTACTCACTGCACTGTTTCTAAACCATGGAAGACCACTGTTAACGTGATTGGTTTTTTGTTATATTTAGTTTTTGAAAAAGGAAAGTAAAGAAATACTAGAAATATTCATGTTTTTATAACACAAATTGTCTTCCTAATACAAAGCACAGTATTAGAAGGTCAGTCATGATCTAAATAAATATAATTGGTGTTTGTACTTTAGGATTGTGACTTTTGGCAATAATTTTTCTAACAAAGTCTCAAACTTAGATTCCACAGAAAAGCTTTTAACTAAAGTTCTTACTAGTTAAATAGCTTTCTGTCATCAAAATAAAATAACCTTCACAAACAAGATAATTCTTCAGCCAGCAAGGACAAGAAACAACATTTTCAGCTGCATTTTTGAATGAAGAAGAACAGATAATTTGATGCTTCTCTGCGAAACTTACCATTTCTAGCTACTGAAAACTTCCAGCCATGTTTGGATGCTGCAAGTGAAAGAGGACACCTCTGCTGATGGGAAGGAGGGTTCCCTGGCACCACTCAGTAATGATGAACTCATCTAGGAGCAGGAAAAGGGCATCAACCCTTCAGAAAAACAGGAAGACTTAAAAAATTGTAGATCTGGGCTAGGCAGTGCTGCACAAAATACATGGTAAGAGCCTACACTCAAGGCATGAAAAGCGTAACCACAAGCAGCAGTCAGTGCTCATCTACTCTGACGTTAGCACCCTGGTGCCAGTGTTTCTCCAGCAATCCCACAAGTCCTCCCTCCGGCCTCAAACAGCCCTCACAGAGACTCTCAGGAGTACTTTCAGGTTTATTACAACTTGAATTGTGGAATAGCCCTGAAGAAAATTTGACTCCTTCCGAATTTTTGCCACTGTTTTGTGTTTTTTTCCCCCACAAATGAAATTTTATTCAATGTGCATATTTGCTTTTTTCAAAGTCAGAGCCCCCTACTACCTGACCTTGCTAAGGAGAAGAAAATCAGAAAAACAAGGCAGTTTACATCCCCAGTATTTGTAAAGTGTAATAATAGCAGTCCATGAGAGTGCATGATACTCAAGCTGAGCATACTTGAGTTCAAGGAGTTGCATGATGGGTTAATGCACAGCGTGACTGAAGAAACACATAACGTACAAAAGAAATGTTAGAAAAATGCTGAAAACTGCAAGAGGTCTGGGAATCGTATAACACAACTTCCATGAATAAGAAAAACTGCTGGAACGAAATGTATCCTGGCCTGTGGGAAAAAAAATAGGATGTGCCAGAAAATACACATGTTTTATTGTGGCTAAATTTAAGAAAAAAAGTGTTAGAGTCCAAGTTTGTAAGCTCTGAATCGTCCAGCTGTTTGCACATTGTTAATCACAATTTGATACAACTTTGTTTTCAAATCATCATCTAGCTGATGATTATGAAGATCATATTTATGAATATTTCCAAGTTCTAACATACCCACTACTGTACTCATAACAGGCATTTAAAAGTTAAGACAAATCAAATAAAAGCCAATTATACAAACAACTGTACAAAAGTAGCATGCTATGTAATTCTAATTGAGTGTTGAAAGGACCATTTACAGCTTTGCTGAGCACTTCTGGTTGTGCCACATTATTCAAAATCAGCAATTGTTAAAATTCACTCCTCCATCCAGATAGTTTTCACTTCACAAATATAGAAATTATGGAAACTCTAACATACAGTAGCAATAATAAGAATACTTATTGCATCTCGGCCTAGCCATGATCACTACCAGGATTCTTCCACCTGCTTGGTACACATTAAACAGCTTTGTTGTCCCTGTTCATAAAAAAGGCAAACAATCCTCTACTGCTATTCATGGTATAGCTTATTTAACCACAGAACCACATGGCCATTGAGGACCATCACTGGCTCTTTAAATCCAAAAAATGCCAGTCCAGGATCTGTATTCTTATTGGTTTTGTTGGAAAAGATTTTAGATGCGTAAATGATGCTGCAGCATCACACTTCTTCTCCACCTACTGAACATTGTTCATGAAGCATCTGCATTGCGTGAGTTTGGGTGCTATGGTAGAAGACTCTGAAGTCCCAAATGAATAAGAAATAGTGAACAGTAGTGAGCAATTTTTTTTGCTGTCTCCTTCAGCATAAAACATAATGAGCATCAAATGAAATTAGTTACCTGTTCTAAGCAAACTCAGTGACATAGTTCCATCGTGTCATGGTTTTGAGATTTTTTGTTGTCAGTATTCCACATCATAATATCATGTAAAACACTGGCAGTTAAAGAGTTAATGTCCTGGTTTCTGGGGACTGCCTTTTTTGGGTGCTTAGTTTTCGGAGTGGGAGGAGAGAAGCTGCATGCCCCAGGGGTTTTTGTGTCTGGAGGGGGCTGAGTGAGCGGGACTTCTCTCCGTTTGCAGCGGAGCAGCATGTGGTCCCCCTGCAGTTTACAGAGTAAGAATCTTAGCTTTGAACTCTCTCTATTCTGATTTATTGGCCTCAATTTCAATATCATATTTAGTAAATTAATGTTCCTCCTCATATTATTGCCGCTGTTTTATTTTAGACCCATCTATGGTTTTTCTACCCTTCCCCTTTCCCCTTTGTTTTCCCCAGGGCGTGGGTCCGCAAGTCCCCATGGTATTAGCCACAGACCAGTCCGGGCTGGCCTGTAAACTGCCGACACTTTTTTTCTCCTTTATCTCTTTTCCAGGCCAGTGGGCCTGTGGGCCTGCTGTCCGCCTGTCATGGACACAGATCCATAGATAACGCTGTGACACATAGTCAATTTCCCTAAAAGTTGTAGAACTTATTACTATTGCTTGTTTTGGATACTAAAATTGTAGCGAGTTTCAACAAACAACAGCACAAATTGCTGGAAAAGAAATTAATCAAATACTACAAAACACAATGTGAAAACTTCGGACCTAGAAAGTTCTGAGGCTGGGAGGATATTTCGGAGAAGGGTGGGCACAGACGCTGGTCTGCTCTTTTCTCTCAGCATCTGTTGCTGCACATTGTCAGAGAAAAAACTCGAGGCTAGTTAGACCTCTTGCCTGAGCCAGTGTGGCTGTTGCTGTATTCCTGTGTACTTGGAAGCACGATGTCACAAGCCAGCCTGAATTATGCACGACACATTCGCGCCTTTCAAAATTCAGGCGTCCCATTTTTTCACATCCACTTGTTGCTGTTTGTTGCAACAGTCCTGCACAGCTGACTGACAGTCTCTTCCCATGTTGGGCTATCCAGCCTCAAACTCATTAATCTTTGTTAATAATCTTGGCCAGGTAGAGCCAAATTCTGGGTATGAAAAAAGAAGGCTGTGCATCCGTATGACTGTGAGCATATTGTGCCACGTCTGGCACCTGAGGTGTCCCTGCTTGGCAACCTTGCAGGGGTCAATAGAAGGTGTGCATATGATATTGTTCTATGATAGAATTATTCTATAATTCTGTGGTTTGCCAAAATGGGCGTTCAAGGGGAGTACACTTGGCACTAGCAAAGGCAGCTCAGCAATTACGTACCTGTCCTTCCAACACAATATGTACAAGCTGTAATCAGAGCAAAGTCCTGCCAGAATAACTTTCTGGTGTAGACATGACCTCAGTCCTGTACAGCAAGAAACCCAGGCTAATGTTTATGCAGCAAAATTATGTGTGCCCATAATTACTATCTCTCCTGTCAGCCATGATTGCTGTGAGGCTGAAAAACCAGTTGGATGTTGACTTGACTTTTCGTACAATCCTGAGAACTGGGCATGCAAGTAAGTTGCAGGTAAGCTATGCAAGCTACAATCATGCTTTCTTGCATATAATATTAGGATATTTTGGAGGAGGTTACCTTGACCTTTTCATTCCTGTATTCATTTGCCTCCTCAAGAAGGGATAGTTTTCATCTGACCTCTGCAACACTCTTCATTTAATAAAAAGTTGTCATATGTTCATATGACTTGCATTATGTATGATGAAAATGTATGATGCTATTTCATTGTGCAGTTTAAAATGAACCTTGCCATTTTTCAAGGATCAACATAGTTATAAACATAATTTCCTCCTTTTTGTTTGTGAAGAACAGCTTTTGTCTCAGCCAAGTGCATCACTGTGTTACCGTTTTCAAAGTAAATTTCTCCACTGAATATATACTGAAAAGCAGCCTCAAGTTAGGAATGTAGTTTCAGCTCTATATTAGGATGAGCATCTCATCATAATTATTTTGGCGTAGCTTTGGAATGTGCAATACCATAACATACATGGAAATGGCACACTGAAAATCAATTTATGAAAACAGAGAGCTGGTATCATAGTGATATAAATACATACCAGACAAATGATTTCATATTTGTTAAACGAGGCTACAAATGAAGTCTAAATAGTAAAGACATGTATTTGAAAAAGTGAGGGAGCAGTTAAAGAAGACAGTGGGAGGTCTTCAGTCTGCTGATGTATGATCAAACAAATTTAATCAGCAGCCCAACTCCTTTGGCATGTAGAACTGAAATTCCATTTAGACAAAAAAAGAAAAGAAAAAAATCTCATCAGCAAGGCTATTTAGGGGATTTCATGTAAAATAATGGCATTCTGTTTTTCCACTAAATGGAATACGTTGGGTCTTACGATAATATTAGGTCTGACTTCCTTATGAGAGTTGGTTTTCCTGACTGGAAAAAGACAGTTCTACTGTAATTCAGAAGCCTCTGCCTCCATTAGGCTTTCTGTCTTCCTGCTTAATACCCCTAAATGATGTGGCTCTGCTGGCTAGCTGAAAGATGAATTGGTAGAACACTTTCCTTTTATATTAACTACAGCAACAGATAATATCCTCGGCATATACTGTTGCCTATACGGTAGGAAGTGTACAAATCTGAACAAAAATATTAAAAAACCCAGAGTATTACAATAGAAAGAAAACTGCAGTATTTTTAACAGATTACGTCTATATTTTTTTTCTGCAAACCTAGAAATACTGTGCAATAAAATAGCCTGTCTTTATCCAGCTACTACTTTTGCCATTTTTCACCGTTGCTCTAAGTTGATTTGTAATCTAAAGGGTTTCTCTTGCTGTCTTGGACAACAACATATGGAATTACAGTCTCACAGAAAACATTTAGCAAAGTAAGGTACCATGACTGTAAATCTCAACAATCGAACTTCTGCACAGGTGGATATCTAACTTTGTATATCAGCTTTAAACCCAGGATCAGCTGTTCTCTGAGACTCTCTTCATGACATGAATAATGGATTCCAAAGGATAGCCTGAGTAAACCTCCTCCCTAAGAAGTGATAAAATCAAACCCAAAATTTAACTGCAATATGCCTGATTAAAATTAGTTTCTAATTGCTTTTAGAAATGTTTTAAATACATTAGTTTTTTTTCCACGCATGCTTTTCTCTAAAAAGCTGCATGAGGTTACAACTGAACCACTGCAATCACATGCAGAAAAATAGAGACTTATTTTTTCTTCTTCTTACTTGCTTACTGTGGTTCACAGTACTTTACAGAAACACAGAGAAGAATGCCAGTAGGAAATCAATATTGGGCACCACTAATCCCAACAACACAGGAATGTCCTTTTGTTCCCTGCTATACTTGTACATGCTTTCAGTCTCTGTTAAATATTTTTACAGTGGAGAAACATTTAAGCTGGCAGCTTAATCATGGTAGTTAAGCCTAAGACTTTTAGGAGCAGTGGGGTTGATTAGAAAATAACAATTTCATTATGAAGTTTTGAAATTTTGGAAGGTTCTCCATTTTTGAGGTCATGGAGGAAGAAGCGTGATTCCCAACTCAGTTTCACCAAGAAATGGATATTACAGTCAGATGACAAATGGGACAGTCTCAAAATACTCCTCTGCCTGACACAGAGAGATGATCTGAACTTTGTAGGAACATTCTCAGTTAGTCTAAGGACTGGCAAATGCTCTGGTCAAAATTTGAACTTGATATGAGAAAGTGAAACTTTTATCAAACCAATAGGTTTTCATAAAACACACTGATGCTATTGAAAAAGCAATTTCGACTTTTTTGTTTATTTTCAGATTAGCCATACTGTGGAAAATTTGAACTACCTGATGTAGACTGTAGGAGTCTTTGATACTCTTCCAAAAACATAGAACTTGTAGCCTCAGAAAGCCTTTAGCTTGTTTAAAGTCTGACTAATATCTCTTGGCTTGACTTTTCTCTCCAATGCTTTCAGGTTTATAGCATTAGACAAAATGAATCAGATTATTTCTCACAGCTCTGTACCTCTTTATAAAGGTCAGTGTTTTGTTATTGAAAATGCTGGAAAAAAGATACGTGTGACATTTTATTCTATTGATCTGTTTGTAATAGTGTGGTACCATATTGGCCTCCAGTGCTTTAATTTCTTTAGTAGCCTGTTTTTAGTGCTCCTGACAAGGTGGGAAAGAATGCTTTTTTATGCCTTCCCAAGTTTCTCTGTTTTCATATTCTGTCTGTGTTTCACCACTTCTACCTCTGCACTTGGGCCTTTTGCATGCAGGACAGACCATCAAGTATGCAGCTAGTTAGTCGATAGCTCTTTTCACTTTGTCTCTTGTGCATTAAACAATTTAGTACCATATCAACTATGTTATTATCTGGCACACACTTACTGTGGAGAGATAAGATGCTGAAAATAATGTCAAAATTAAATATTCATTGACTTGAAGGTTAATTTGACTAGGAGTGCATGTGTGTAGGAGTAGTAAGCTTGCAAGCTCTACAGTAAGTAAGTTTTCAAATTATATAAGTGACAGGCTGATTTCAGAGTTATAACATTTCATCTTGGTGACCGACAATGGAAATGGAAATGAATACATGAAAAAACTGTTCTTCTTAATATCTTATTCTGTCTTTCTTCTACTAGTGACAATGGAGTTAATCCATATAGTTACATAATGTACTTGGGATCAGAGTAAAGCTTTTACTGATTCGGTCCTTAGCACCTACTTAGTGTTCCTAACAACATGGTTCAAAAGGCTGAATTCTGGGACCTTTGACTTGCATAGTAGAGCTGAAATCCCTGGCAGTAAGAAAGCAAGATGGTACATTCACACATTCACTCCAGGATAGAAAGCTGCTTTTGTGGGAAATCTAGAACAATATTCTGAATGTGGAATAGGAATGAAAACCTTCTTGGAGTTTTACAGTACATGAAGACTCCAGACACGAGAATGGGAATGAAAAGCGAAAGGAAATCACAATAAGATGATGTGCTTCTGGATGAATAAAACCAGAAAAACTTACATGAAGAATAGCTAAAAATCCAGAGTTCCAAAAGCACATAGTAAACTTCTAGATGTTGGTTTCAGCCCTGCTAGATAGCCTTCTGAGTTAGACTGAGATACTGCTAGTAGTTTTCTCAGCCTGCTTTTGGGCTTGGAGACCATTCAGAATTTTTTTATTAGATAACTACTGCTGGTTTAAGGGTGCAGGAATTTTTTACTATTCCTCTGCATGTTCTTTTAGCATATTTACAAAAAGTGGACAGAAGGGAAAATAAGGATAGATCTAACACTGAAATGTTGGTTACTTTCAACTTGGAGCTCTCTCTTGTTTATCATTTTGCCTAGCATAGAATTTGATTTGTTTAAAAGGCCATTTCATTTTATAGGCTATGCAATCTTCTGTTCATCTCTCAGGCTCATATTTCTACCGCTGACACACCTGATGCACAGCACACTCCTCATTAGAAGTCACAGAATCATAGAACCATAGAATTAGCTAGGTTGGAAAAGACCTACAAGATCATCCAGTCCAACCATCCACCTACCACCAATGACCCCACTAAACCATGTCTCTCAATACCACATCTAAATGTTTCTTGAACGCCTCCAGGGACGGTGACTCAACCACCTCCCTGGGCAGCCCATTCCAGCGCCTGACCACTCGTTCAGAAAAGTAATGTTTACTAATGTCCAGCCTAAATCTCCCCTGGCGCAACTTGAGGCCATGCCCCCTCGTCCTCTCACTAGTTACGAGAGAAGAGGCTGACCCCCAGCTCACCACAACCTCCCTTCAGGTAGTTACAGAGAGCGATAAGGTCTCCCCTGAGCCTCCTCTTCTCCAGACTGAACAATCCCAGCTCCCTCAGCCGCTCCTCATAAGGCCTGTGCTCCAGACCCCTCACCAGCTTCGTCACTCTCCTCTGAACATGCTCCAGGGCCTCAATGTCTTTCTTGCAGTGAGGGGCCCAAAACTGGACACAGTACTCGAGGTGCGGCCTCACCAGTGCTGAGTACAGAGGGACAATGACTTCCCTACTCCTTCTGGCAACACTATTTGTGATACAAGCCAGGATGCCATTGGCCTTCTTGGCCACTTGGGCACACTGCTGGCTCATGCTCAGCCGAGCATTGACTAATACTCCCAGGTCCGTTTCCTCCACACAACCTTCCAGCCACTCTGCCCCAAGCCTGTAGCGTTGCCTGGGGTTGTTGCGGCCAAAGTGCAGGACCCAGCACTTGGTCTTGTTGAACCTCATCCCATTGCCTTCAGTCCAGAGATTCAGCCTGTCCAGATCTCTCTGTAGGGCCTCGCTACCCCCAGGCAGATCAACACTTCCTGCCAGCTTGGTGTCATCTGCAAACTTACTGAGGGTGCTCTCAATGCCCTCATCCAGGTCATCAACAAAGATATTGAAGAGGACAGGCCCCAGCACCGACCCCTGGGGAACACCGCTCGTGACCGGTTGCCAGCTGGATTTAACTCCATTCACCACCACTCTCTGGGCCCGGCCCTCCAGCCAGCTCCTTACCCAGCAAAGAATGTACCTGTCCAAGCCACGGGCTGCCAGTTTCTCCAGGAGAATACTGTGGGAGACAGTGTCAAAGGCTTTGCTGAAGTCTAGGTAGACCACATCAACGGCCTTTCCCTCATCCACCAGGCGGGTCACTCGATCATAGAATGAGATCAGGTTGGTCAAGCAGGACCTGCCCTTCACAAACCTATGCTGGCTGGGCCTAGCATGGTTTGTCCTGCAAATGCTGTGTGATCTCCCTCAGGGCAATCTGCTCCATAACCTTCCCTGGCACCGAAGTCAGGCTGACAGGCCTATAGTTCCCCGGATCCTCCTTACAACCCTTCTTGTAGATGGGAGTCACATTGGCAAGTCTCCAGTCTTCTGGGACCTCTCCAGTTGACCAGGAACGCCGATAGATGATGGAAAGCGGCTTGGCGATCTCCTCCGCCAGCTCCCTCAGTACTCTCGTGTGGATCTCGTCTGGCCCCATGGACTTGTGGCAGTCCAGGTAGAGCAGTAGGTCTCTGACCGTTTCCTCCTGAATCATGGGGGGTTTGTTTCGCTCCCCATCTGAGACTTCCAGCTCAGAGAGAAGAGTGCTCTGAGGACAACTGGTCTGGCTTTTAAAGACAGATGTAAAAAAGGCATTGAGAACCTCAACCTTTTCATTGTCCTCAGTGGCAACATTCCCAGCCGTGTCCAGAAAAGAATGGAGATCCTCCTTGGTCCTCCTCTTACTGTTAATATATTTGTAAAAGAGTTTCTTGTTCCCTTTAATCCCAGCAGCCAAGCTTAGTTTGAGCTGGGCCTTTGCCTTTCTAATTTTCTCCCTGCACATCCTGACAACCTCTTTGTACTCTCCCCGAGTTGTGTGTCCCTTCTTCCACAGGAGGTAGATTCTCTTTTTCTCCTGGAGCCTCAGGAAAAGCTCCCTGTTCATCCACGCCGGTCTCCTTCCTCGCTGCCTCATCTTGCGGCTCAGGGGGACAGCCTGTTCCTGCGCCTTCAGGACTTCCTTCTTGAGGAGCAACCAGCCTTCCTGGACCCCTTTACCCTCCAGGACCGAATCCCAAGGGACCCTCCCTACCAGTCTCCTGAACAATTCAAAGCCTGCCCTCTAAAAGTCCAAGATAGCAGTTTTGCTGTCCACTCTCCTGGTTCCACCAAGAATTGAGAACTTTACCATTTCATGGTTGCTTTGTCCAAGGCAGCCCCCAACTTCCACATCTCCCACTAGACCTTCCCTGTTTGTAAACAGCAGGTCTAGTAGGGCACCTCCTCTGGTGGGTTCTCTCACCAGCTGCAGAAGGAAGTTATCTTCCATACACGCTAGAAACCTCCTAGACTGCTTCTTCTGTGCCGTGTTGTACTCCCAGCATATATCAGGGAAGCTGAAGTCCCCCATGAGGACAAGGGCTGGCAATCGTGCAACTTCAGCCAGCTGTTTATAGAATGCCTCATCTGTCTCTTCATCCTGGATAGGTGGTCTATAACAGACCCCCACCAGGATGTCTGCCTTGTCAGCCTTTCCTTTGATCCTAACCCATAGAGATTCAACATTGTCTTCCCCAGTTGCAAGTTCGATAACATCAAAACAGTCTCTAACATGGAGAGCCACACCACCACCCCTCCTTCCTTGCCTATCCTTTCTGAAGAGCTTGTAGCCATCCATTGCAGCACTCCAGTCATGGGAGCGATCCCACCATGTTTCCGTAATGGCAACTAAGTCATAGTTTGCCTGCCGCACGAAGGCTTCCAGCTCCTCCTGTTTGTTGCTCATGCTGCGGGCATTGGCATAGACGCACTTCAGCTGAGCCCCTTGCCTCACCCCCAGTCCTGATGCCCACCTAGGCACACCTCTTGCAGACCTGGTTTTATCCCCTTCCCCCTTCCTCTCTAGTTTAAAGCCCTCCCTATAAGCCCTGCCAGCTCCTGGGCAAGGATGCGTTTCCCCCTTTGAGACAGGACAGACCCAGCAGACCTCAGGACTGATGCTGAGGTCATCAGGTATAGTATCAGAGAAAATATAAATGCACTCTTCTGGGAGAAGAACCTGCTCCCTCTTATTTCAGTGACCAGTCATATGCCATAAATAGCAAACAGCTGATCTGTTTAGTTTGCTAAGCCATCTAGAGTCTGAATTTTTCTGAAAAAAATTATTCAGCAAGTACTTATGAATATTGAATTCACACGTGGAAAATAGAATTAGCTTTCACCTATTTATATATGACAAATAAATACTACTATTTCAAAAAGCTAGGAGGACAAATTCCACTATCATTCTTACATATGTTAGAGTTCATTTCTTCCACAAATTTTCTGCTCATCAGCTGGATCACCTTCAAAATGAACAGCTAACAGAAAAAGTGTTAATTTTTAGTACAGCAGAAGAGTTAGTGGAGAAAAAGGACCCATCTGTTGCTGGAGTAATAATCATTGTTTCTGGCTCTGACTTTGATCTCACACTATGCTGCATCGCAAAAAGCCTTACTGTAACCAACATAATCATGTTAATGCAAAATCACAACAGGTAGTATAATTGAATAATTTAGCTTAGGAGGGACCTCTGGAGATCATAGTCCAAACCCCTGGTAGCACCTTTTTCCTCTCAGCTGTCTACCTGGTGTAGGGTGATAACTCACAGGACAGGTA
The DNA here is from genome assembly GCF_002078875.1 of Numida meleagris. Classification (NCBI taxonomy): domain Eukaryota; kingdom Metazoa; phylum Chordata; class Aves; order Galliformes; family Numididae; genus Numida; species Numida meleagris. The sequence goes on along the minus strand of NC_034412.1, from coordinate 25,190,218 downwards.
CAGTCCAGCAGGGAGGCTTTCAGGAATAGATTTCCAGGCGGCTTTGAGAATAGCAGGGCAACACACTATTAATTGTTACTGCTTAACTGCAAGTTGATCAATAGCATTCTAAATAACTGTGTTGATAAGGGATAACATTTAGCTCTTAGAAGAGAATTTGGGGCCAGATTACAAGTTGTTCACGTGAAGTTTCAAATGTTGTTTCAGAAGTATAAGTGAGAGAACAAAGTTTAGTTGTGCATCTTTAAATCTGCTGTTCAGACTACACAAAATAGCTGCTCACAGCATTAAAAAAAAAGCTAACAGTGGAAGTGTTTCCAAAGGATAAAAATAAACTGCATTTGCCTCTGCTGTGAATTAGCGATCTTCTGATGAAGGATTAGAAATGCTCAGTAAGGACCCCACAGCCATCAGAGCTTCACCTCCTTGCATTCCATGTGAAATGGTTTGGATGCTATTATTCCTGAATTAAAGCAAGTAAGCTAGGATAGTTCACCACTAAGCAAGAGAAATACGTAATTTCTTGTATCCAAAGTAAATAGAATTTTTGCCTAGAAAGTAAAAAAAGTCTGTTTTCCATGTTCATGTGTAATTTTATGCTGCAGTTCTGTCCACGGTCACATTAATATAGCATTTGTTCACAAGAAAAGTTTCAAATACATTTAAAAAATAATGGTGTTGATTTTTGTGTCCTGAGTTTTCAGTCCTGTCAGGGGTATCTGTCTTATGTTTGCAATCAATTTGCTGGAGAGCTACTGAAATTCAGCTATGCATTGTTAAAATTGCAACAGTGAATTCCTTTCTAACGTAGCAGAAAATTAATGGGAAGTGTGTCTGGATCACAATGGTTTTAATAATAATTTTAAAGACTAAACTTCTCTTTGAATTCTGTGGGTGGTCAGCAAGTGCTCCTGCTTTCCTAGACCTTACATTGTGGGTCCTTACACTGCTAGGACAAATGGACTCTGCAAAAGGAGCAAAAGGAGCTCTACAGATTAGTAGAAAGAAAATCTACTGAGGGCTATTAAATATAAATAGAAAGCCATTGCCCGTAACTCAGGAACCTTCTGAGCTACAAATAACTATGGGGTGAGAAAGCATTCTGCGGAAATACCATTATATGTTTGCCATGTTCTTTTCCTTTAAGAAAGTGCTGCTGATGATTGTATGAGACAGGATGTCGAAGTAGATGGACTTTTGACATAATAAGATAGCTATTCACAAAATGTAATTGCCTCAACTACATTCAGTGACATGAACAGTGATTAACAGTGCGCAGCTAGTGAAATACTAGAGTTTATATGAGTATTTAAATCACAACTGAAGCCCGTTGTCCCTTAACACACACAGGATCTCACTGTAAGGACTAAAACTGAAAATCAGTCCAAAATCCAATATTTGATTTTGCCAATATGAATAGATTGGAATTAAACTCACATTGTTAAAGAGATAGAACATGTGGTTCAATTTCTCACACTCTATATCCAAATTTGTTGGTTTGTTTTGCCTGCAAGTATGTTTTTAAAGACTGACACATTCCTTTCTACCAAGCCCAGCATTAATTACTCAAAAAGGGCACTCTGGAGAGATACCAGTTAGAAATATACTGTATAGTGATTAACTCGTGTGGCAACTGGACAGAAAGCCAGTTACCAAAAAGGTTTGCCTTTAAGAGGACTTTTTTGTGTGTGTGCGTTTCATTGATAGAGAAGCTGTAGTGTTGAGGGATTTGATTTTTAAAAACAAAACACAAGCTATAAAGATTGTCATGAATTTGGAAAGGCAACAGCATCTAGTCGAATGTCTCTGATTATTTCTACCAAGGTGTGACAACTTTAAGCTCTCTCTGAAGTTCAGTTCCCAGAAGAAAAGCAAAGCCTCATGGCAAAATCTCTGTAAGAAAAATATCTTGGAAAGGATATAGCTGGCTGAAACAACTAAAATCCTGCATGCAGTAACAAAGCAACAGTGGACACATGAGCTAGTAATGCACTTGGACATCCTGTGTTGTAGGAACAGATGTCCAAAATTACCAAATGCCACTAAGACAGTACGTTTCTGGACTTTACCAATTAGTAAGAATGTTCTATTATTTAATGCACGTGCAGTTCCTGTGCATCAGCTGCTCCTTGTCTTCTCAGAGGAATGCAGTTCTGATCCGCAGTTCCTATTTAAAACAGAAAACTTTGAAGCAATTACAACTTGAATAAACATGGTTTCTCTGTGGACCACAGCCAATTAGCAGTAATGTGATAGTCAGCAGAGAGGATTTACTTGTCAGTATCTTCCTTTATTACAGGTTATTTGGAAAATTGATTAAAAGATCCTTCAGTTTTGTTTTTAGTGCTTGCCACTTCCAAAGTCTTTGCTAAATCTCGCAGAAAAATGACAGAGCACTGGTCAGGGCTTAGAGGTTATTCCAGTAACTGAGATCTCTGTTTTCTGGGGATAACTTTGGAAACATACCGTTGGTATGGTTAATGAACAAGTGAATGTTTGCTGGGGCCCTGGATATATTTTATAGCAGTTGTGTAACACTACGTGGTCTCTTTCATGTCAAGAGCAAGGTTTTACAATTTGATTCCTTTCTTAACCTGGATTACTGTCTCTCACCTAGAAAAGAAAGGTATTATACTTTAGTCAAAGACTTCATTCTGGCAGAATGTTTACTTAGGCATTTGCCACAAAATTAAGGATAGCAGAACACACATAATTTTAATTTGATTCTCCTCAGCATATGACAGTGTTTATGTCAAAATCTCAACCCTTAAAAGTGTGTATATTCCATCTGCCCCACTTAATACATGGTGGATTTCATCACGGCCTCAGTATAACTTTAGACACTGCAGACATCACAAGAGCCTTTAGCACATCATTATGTCTTTTCTCACTCCATTAGAAGACAAGAGAAAGAATACAGATATCTGAAACCTGGTTTCTAAGTAAGTGCAAATTTCTACCTTTCAAAAATATGCTCTACTATTGCAAATCTTTGTGAGAGTTACAAAGAAATAAAGAGTATAGAAGGAAAAGCAAAGAGATTTAAGTAATTTAAGTACTATACCCAAGTTTGACACGCTTGGATGATTCCCTGCGAACCATGACATGTTTTCTGTCCCATGTGAAAGCCAGCCAAAGCTAAATATAGAACAGAGCACTGAGCAAGCAAATAAATCAAGCTTTTCACTTATGAATTCTCACATCTGCAAATTAACAACTATACATCTGTTAGTTCGGTTTCTTCTGTTAGAAAGAAATGGTATCGAATGGAAGTATAGTTGCTTTTCGGGGGGATAATGAGATACAATTCAAAAAGAAATGTACACTTCACAAAGATTCATTGCCATTAGCTAAATCTCCATGCATTGAACACAATGATAAATCTCTGCAAACTTCAAGGAGAGCATTTGTTCAGTACATGATGCTGTGTAAAATCCAACTCACAGAATCCATGTGAAATCTATATATATAGCATATGATTCTGCAATGGATATGTGAACTCAAAATATTGAGACTGACATATATTATTATATCTTGTATATTTTATGTGTGGTATAAGGTGCATTCAGTAATCTGTATGCATAAGGGTCACGGATAAAAATAATATATACATAAATACATGATAATGTGTGTATGAGAGAAAGAAACAAAGACAGAGGAAAAAAGCATGCAAATAGACTTCCAAACAGAAACTTTCCCAAAAGATAACACTAAAGTTTCTTTGTGACTAAAACAGAAAAAATCTATACTCCCATTGCACACCCAAGAACCATGAGATGAGGAAGTCACCTATATATCCCAGGCTGATCAGCAAACTATTTGGACATTCACATTGAAGGATTGGTTGAAACAGTCATATTGTCCACCAGCTTGCATGGTTAATCCACCAGGAAAAATTAGTGTAAAACTATTTTTTTTCTCTGTTTGCCAGCAGTTAGTATTTTCAGGAAGAAATGGAAACCACTCCAAGATCCAAAAACATCCAAATCTCTATGGAGACTGCTTTTGAGGCCAAATACTATGGCCTCAAAAGTCCTATGCAGGACTCTGCCTTAACACACACTTTCTCTGTTTTAAAATGAAGATAGTATTTACTTACTGTTGTAACAATAAACAATAAATCAATTGATGGCAAATATCATTCTTCAGTGATTTTGAACATGTGAAATTCTATATAATGTCACAAGCAACTGTTACTACAGTGAGAGAAAGGCACCATTTGAAAAAGAAATGGAGGCCAGTTACTTTTCCTCTCCCCAGTCTGAAGAACTGGAGCTCAACTATAATCCTAACTCTTCCTACTTTGTTCTTAAGCTTTGCTTCTGCCTACTTAGATATTATCTCAGAGGACTAAGTAGGGTGGCATAATAACCTTGTGGGATGATTCTCACTATAAGACATTGAAGGATTACAAACTAATACATTTAGTTTCAAGCCAAAAGAAAATGAAATCAGAACCACCCCACTGGCCCTACTTGCATTCATACTCAGGAACTTTACATCATTGGTTTACAAGTAAATCAGACACCCAAGTACCCTTCTGGAGTTGGACTTTTTTCCTACACATTGCATTTTACTGCAACACAAGATAGCGCTCTCTAGCCAGCTTATATAGCAGAGGTCAGCTGCTAAATACACATGCAGTTATCAACAGGATTTGCACAATGCATAGAGAAGTCTCTGCAGTCCTGATTTCATCCGTCTTTTTATCCATATTAGGCATGATTAAAGCTAGCAAAGATAGCAGAGTAGGCACTGAATTGTATAACTGTGCTGTTTGACTCAGGAGCACCTGGCTGAGCTCACTTAGCAGCTTTGCTGTGCTACATCCAGACATGGATAAAGTCCCTCATTACACTGCACAAATAAAAGTCTGGGACTCAATTCCTGAAGAGTGTATCGCCACTGAAATTAATACAGGGGAAAAGAAATAGAAAAATTCTCAGCACTGCCCAAGCTCTGCCCCTTTACAGATCATTATAGACCTGCTGCTAAAACCAGTAGTGTAGAATTAGGCCACCACTGAACACTTTAAATATTCCAAATGCATGCATTAGCATATATGAAAACCACTAGGTCTTACTGCATTGAATACAGTTTGCTTAAGCATGTATAATGGACATAATATTAGTGGAGATTTTTCCTCTTTTTTTTGAATGAGCTGCATCCTGACTAGATTAGATGAAAAAGAGGAAAAGCCCAGGACTTTCCTAAGGGCCTTCTTCCAGTGGCTGGCCGCACAAATTAGAAAAAGAAGTCAGGAGAAAAAATATTATTTTTGGTAGATCCCCACTGATTTCTGAAGATCCCTTGGTGATCTTGGAGAGAAAATGAGACACAAAAAGTAAGTACACGGTATGAGAGAAAACCCCAATTAATTTTGTAATAGCTACTGGGGTGCAGTACGCCGTCTGCATCTGATACTGCTGCCATTGCTCAAAAGACAGTGTGAAGTGAACTGTGCTTCTTAGCACTACCTGAGTGGCACAGCATTTCCCCAGATAATTTGGAGATACAGCTAGCATGTCTCATTTGAATTATGAGGTAAATAACTACATTTGGAACCCAAAGAGAAAGAGGCAACAATCTTGTCTAAGAAAAACACTACTCAATCCCTTTAGCAACTGACTGCAGTGCGAATAGGTCTCTTACATCACTAGCAAAAATAATTTTGTTATGAAACACTGCATAAAAATATCAACATGCGATTACCATCTCACCTTGAGCTGCTTTCCATTATTCTTCTTCTACAGGAAAAATAATGTTTTGATACAATCCAAAATGCACTTCCCAGCTCTTTTTTGTCTTAAATGGTTCTCACAGCTAACAGCTCTACTATCAGGAATAGATTCTCTGCAGCTGGGTGAATATTCTGTTTCGTTGATGCTCCTTGTTAATATTGCATCTAAAGATTGTCAATGTCATAGAGATACAAAGCTTCAGAAAATACCACTGGTGTGAAGTGCAGTTGCTATCCTATGGATAATTCATGGGCAAGAGCTGAAAAGAATCAGGCTGGTTTCTCTCTTGAAGTATCTCAGGGTCTGCTTTCAACACAGAGAGCCCAGCAATTAAGCAGATAGGTGGGCAATCAGGCAGTTAGATAGATATTATAGTAAGAATGTGCATGTATGTACAGATGGGCTTGTTTCCATGTTGCAAGTAGTCCTTAAGCAACTTGTTTTAAGTAGTAAGTTTTAATCTCAGGAAAACATAGCTTCAGCATCAGCCACTGTCACTTTAAAGGTGCAAGTATTGAAACTAATAAATAAAAAATGGCTATTAAACTTATGTTGCAAATGGTCTTCAGCTACAGTCTTCAGTTTTAGAATACCACTTCAGAATATTAATCTTTGTCTGTAATGCTTCAATGCGTTGGATTTGTACCCAGAGCGGTTTTCATGCACCTCAGAAATTTTGAGTAGATCTTCATGGCATAAGGCACTGCTGGGAAGAACAAGCAGCATTACCACTGACCAACTTTACTTCAGGAAGGGAAGAAACACAGCTGTTAGCATGAACCTGGAGTACTGGAGCTGAACAGCTCTCCTTCCCACTTCACTAAACAGTCTGGGCCAGCCTGTGTGTCTGAAAACACAATTTGCACCAGCCAAACTGCATCTAGGCATGCATGAAACTGTACTCAGAAGAGGCATCACCCCTTTCCTGTGGAGTTCACAGTCTGAAATACTTTGGCACAAAGAACTCTGTTATCTCCTCCACAGCCCTTTGCTGTGCCCTCCCCGCCACCCGCAGCCCAGCTCCCTCCTGCACCAAGGGCACTTCTCTCTGCCCTATTCCCTTCTGCACTCCAGGCCGCTGGGCTCAGCGTGAGAGGCCTGGCTCTCAGAGCTCCCTGCCACACGCCCCTGGCACACCTCTTCCTTATTTCTGCTTTCTGCTCTGGCAGAGCAGCTGGAAGAGGCCTGGCAGGGAGACCCAGTCTTTCGATAATCCCCCAAACTGAGGACAGATCAAATTGAAAAAGAAATAGGGAATGGAAAGAAAGCTCACTTCAACTACAGATTTATACTGAGGACATCTGATGTTAAACTGAAACTAAATAATTTTAGCAGCTGCACAATTTCAAGTGAGTTACAGGGGCTATAAACTAAGTCACCAGACGGAAGGAAGGAAACATGGAGAACAAGAAAAGATGAACTGTTAAGCTTCTTTTGCAAATACAGAGTTTAATTTAGTGTTCCAGATTACTGACTTGGACTATTTGATTCCAAGTGCTAGGGATAATCAGCGCTTTCCTCCAGCATGTCTGAATTAAACATTCTTTCCATAACCCTTGTAGAAATGACATAAAAGTACACAACAATATTAATATAGAGGACATCAAAATGATCCTTATGATCTGTGAGAAAAATATCATAAAGTAGCATGGTCTCCATAGGAACTACACAAAAGTGGGAGCTTATATTTTGCAGGTCTCTGGTGTTAAGGCCACAGGGCTCAGCCTACAGTCCCAGATGTGACCAGTGTGTGTGCATTGGCTGGCCTACAAAGGGGAAAGGCTGTGTGAGTACTCTTCCTTCAAACAGCTCTCTTTTAAAGATGCAAATGTCCATAGCATATGCAGAAAAAATGCCATTCAACATCTCCTTACTACTAGTAATAAAACTAAATGAACAAATGAAACAAGCAAACAAACAATAAACATTCTATCAAGTACTGAAATGTCTTTAGATCCTTAAATCCTTCTGCTTCTTGCGCAGATCTGCATCTGATTGGTTCAAGCCATCACCTACGATGTCTGAATTTTCTTTACTGATCAAGGGCATAAATGAATGAAAAACAAATGTCTTAGAAACCTTCCAAAATTACACTACCTTAACATTTTTGCATGCCTTTCAGTTGCTGGTGTAGCTCCAGAGTCTTATCGTACATCTTTGAAATGAGAATAATTCCTTCTTTCAGCAATGTAGCAGGGAGAACTAATCATAGAATCACAGAATCGGACTTGGAAGGGACCTCTGAGGGCCATCTCATCCAGCTCCCCTGCAATGGGCAGGGACACCACAGCTAGATCAGGTTGTCCAGGGCCTGATCCAGCCTTGCCTTGAAAGTCTCCAGGGACAGGGCATATAACTCACTTGAAAACCAGTGAGGCTTATATAACTATACTGACAGCCAAATCACAATATTCCAAAGATAAAAAGTTGTTCCCTTGCATCAATTACAAATTTAAAGAGTAAGCAATGTCATATGGGCTCTTGATAGGCCTTAGTTTTGCTACACTTACTCCTCTAAAGTAATTATACAACCTTACTTGCTCAAGCTACTTGCACTGTATGCAAGGAATGGTTGCAAAGTCAGACCTGGCAGCATTATTTTCCTTTAAATCTTCCTGTCCTACTGAACCATAATAACACTGAAAGCTAAAAGGCAGCAAGGGAGGACGATAGACATAAAAAGCATGAGCAGACATTATCATTGTCAGTGGGAATTAGTCAGTCGATCCTTCTGACCACAAAGCAATTTAATTTGGCCTTTTACTGCATCTCTTTTCTCTGATTAATTTTAATGATGTCAGACTTCTTATCCCTTGGGGCCACAAGGCTGCAGGACATTGTCCAAGTCTTTAATCCAAGGTCCCATGTACCCATCTCTGGTGAGCCTGAGGGTGGAAACAGCTGAAGTCCTGGCACTTCTCAAATGTGCAGGTGATAATATGACAGGTCATCTTCCTCTTGCGGTGAAATGTGCCATAACAGTAAAGGCCTGAATTGTTCCTCAGCACTTAACAGCTGTTGGGTTTTCCTGTCAGCATTAGTATGTAGAGATGCTTCAAGAGATGTTTAGTGAAACTACAAGTCTGTGAGCTTTCTATCAAATATGTTTATTTAACCAGAGCACATCTGCAAGACTTTAAATGAAGAATTTACAGAAGATACCAGTAGCTTGGGTCATTTGCACACAAACTGACTCCACTTGATGTGAAAAGATTCACATTTTCTGACTCCCCTTAACAGGAAGTGTAATCTGCTGTCTAACACATCCGAGCTTTGTCTGTTTGAAAAGTTCACTGTCTGTCACCATGACCAAGCCCAACAATAAAACAGCTGTGTCTCATTTCTTCATTTCTCTGTGTTCCGTTTGCATTTCCTTAAAATCACATCAAGTACTATCACATGCACACAAAAGACAAGCTAAAAATTAAGATTAAAATAACTTTAAAAGAGAAAGGAGCCTTTTTTTTCCCCTTGATATCTACCTCCATCCGCTGCTTCTAAGTCAAATGTTCAGGCCTAAATTAATCAGCCAAGAGTACATCTTCCTCTATATGCTACTACATAGACTTTTTATCACCTGAATTTATTTGTTTTAACCAGTCTTCTTTTGCTGCAGTTTTGCAGACTGTTCCTTCAACATCTATGCTTATAAGTATAAAATGTATCAAATTCAAGTTTGAAGGTAATATGCCTGAGGGCAATAAACTAGTAAGTGAAGCTGGAATACTTTCTTATCCTGCCTGGATCTTCTTAAGCTACTTGCAAGTCAGGATGAAGATGTAAAAGTGAGAGGATGAGTTTGTACAAATGACAATGTGGATCTCCTACCTCCAGCATATTTTATGGATGTTACTATGTTCTGTGAATTAACAATGTATTACAAACCTAGCTTTTCTCTTTTGGAAACAAGGTGGGAAGCCATTGAATGCAGTTCCACTGAAAAAAAAGGAAATATTTTGTTTTCATATCATTGAACTTTCTTTGGGAATGAATGATTAAGAAAAGGTCAAGTCAAATTTAAGCTAATGTTTCAATCTGACAGATCTTCTTTCAATTGGTCCCAGATGTGATTAAAACCAAAGTATTTTGTAATCTACTGGAATACAATTGCTTTTATTTATGTAGTGGGGTCCGAGCTGCTGTGCAAATCGGTGAAAAATGAGTTTGTTTTAAGAAAACAAAATGTATATTTTTACACTGAAATAAAGTTTTACCACACAAAGTTGATGAATATTTCATTTCCATTGCATAATTAAATAGTATATTTGTACAAATGCAAAAGAAGAGATGGGGAAAAATACATTAGTGTTGACAGTTTGGGTAAAAGACGAAAGTTTCTCACTTTTCTCTGCTTTTGCTCTTCAGACTGAGCATTAGTTTTACCTCTTTTTTTAAAAGAAAAAAAAAAGAAAAAAAGAAGAATCTGTTATGAAATGTACCTATCTCTGTAGAAGTGAGCAAGAGGTACAAAAAGGCATTTCTGTAAGGAACTCAAGTCCTTCACTGTGGCATAGTCCAGGGATACTTGTGGAGGACTGTGACTAGGAGTTAAGTTAATTAAGGTGAGTTGTCAAATACTCTCCAGTTGGATCGGTGATGTCATGTTTTGAATAGACTGTTCCTGGAGAAAGAATGACATTTACTCAAAATAATCATGGTGACGAGAACAAAAGGCTGAAGTGCTGTTGTGCATTTCCCTGATGCACTGGCTGCTTTTGCAGTTACTTGAGTTGTTCAAAGCTGGTTTGGGCAGCTCTGGGCCTCAGACTGCCTGAGATAGCATGAGTTGCAGTTTACAACTCACCTAAGAACCTTCAGAGGTTTTCCTGAGCTCTGCCTGTGCTGAATGTTTTCCCAACACGGTGACTCTGCTCTCACCACCTGAGGTAGCAAAGGTCAAAGCCAGATCAGCCACGTAAGATCTGGATGACTTGTGGATCTTCTCCAGCAGACTAGCCCTGCAGGTTTAAGATAAGATTGATTGTATTTCTGATTTTATTTTCAGACAATCAGAAAAAGGATGGCATATTTCAGCAAGACAGGCGCATCTATTCAATATATGGCACACTGTAATGGATTATATTGTATGAAGCAAGAGGAAAAATGGGAAGGGCAATGTTTAATGTTTGTCCTTAAAAATTTCTGGGAGAGTAAACCATAGGTAGAAGATGCCACTTGCTGTGCTACTGAAGAAGTTATTTGTACAGATGACTGTCTCACTCAAATCAGTATGCACACAAAATCCAAGAACAAGCTGCATTCCTAACCAAATGCTACTGAAAGGTTTGTAGGAATACTGAAATAATATCTAATTCCCACTGACGTCAGGAACAGAAATAGTCATTTATGAGTTAAGACTCTTGCAACTACCAGCAAAAATCACTTTCTACAGGAGTGTACATCAACCTGACAATTTTGTCATGCCATTAAGTTTCCTTTCAATATAACTTTTGACTTTGGGAAAGAATATCAAAGCAAAAAGAATGCCTTTTTTTCTCTGGTGAGAGGCTTTATATCTTTTGTTTATAGTGACTTCTGGTATACGAGAGAGGAAAGCCTGAATCCAATCTTACACCCTCTAAAATACACCACTTCTAAAAGTTGTTTATATGCATACAAGCTAACCATCTGAAAAACTCATCATGGCCAATTAGAATTGTATTGCCTTGTGGTGCTTATCACTGTATCATCTTGCTGTTGTTTTAAACAGCCTATTTGTAAGCTTCTGGGCAGGCAGAGACTGACCTACATTTGAGCAACAGAACAAAATGTTCCTTCTACGTTTATTTTAGCCAAATTAATATAGTTGCTGGATTTATTTAAAGTGTTGTTCTCCATGCTCCCCGTGTATGTGGAAGAAAAAGAGCATCTTCACCTTCAAGTACACATCTTTTGGATAACTTCGTATTTGTGATATATTCAGCAGTTATTAATCAAGAGAAAATCGACACAGATGTAATGATCGTTTTCAGGCCATAAAATCTTATGCTTTTCGATCTCAGTAAGCTGTCAGAGTATTTTTTTTAAGTGCACTCTTAAAAACCTTTACAGTTACATCAGAGGCTTACGCTCTCAGTTAGGAATAAACCCCACTCAGCTCAGTAAGATGCAGTCCTGATGTTTACGTGCTCTGACAGAAACATAAATAATAACTGAAAACAAACCTTCTTCCTATATAGAGTGTTCAAGGCTGGAGAACTGTTCTAAACGAATGCAATGTCTTTCTAAAAGTGCCATACATCAGCGTTAAGGTGGAAAAAACTCGAATAAAGCAGACGCATCACAAATAAACCAGATTTTTTATCTTAAAATATTTTGCTGCCACCTTCTGGAGTTTAACAAAATGAGCACGTCGGATGTTTGTAACGCGGGGAGAATTTAGCCTTGCAGCAGCAGTTGCTGTTACGTTGTCACAGAGAAAGAACGCGTCGATTTCTTCTTTACTGCTTTTACATACTAAAGGCATCCGATTTCAGCTTCCGCATACAGGGTGTGCCTCGAACCCTTAGCCATTCCGCGGGCACAGCCGAGCACGCCCGCCTTTCCTCCTTTGTCTGGTCACAGCGCGCAGCGGAAAGGGAGGGAGGCAGCCGCCATGTCAGCGGACGGCGCCTCGGCGGAGGTGAGCGGGCGGAGGGAGGCGTGTGAGGGGGAAGGGGGTCAGCGCTGACTTTGCAGTGAATCTTCCGCTTAAAAGTTATTTGCAAAACTGTTTCAGAATGAGCTACCAAAAACGGTTGATGCTCTCGTATTAAAAGGAGCGCAAATTAGGCAGCATCAAAAGGAAAAGAAACCAAAGCTGAGGTTGTGCAAGCCAAGAAATAACATCAGGTGAAAAGAAAACACTTCAATATTGCTGCTGTAGTTCTGCTGCTCAGTGGCTGGCTTAGGGAAGGAACAGAAGCATCACTGAAGGAGATGGACGTGCCCTGAGAGCCCTCCTCTTTGACCACGTTTCTCATGATGTCTCCTTCTACCCGGGGTTTTTCTGTTCTGTACTGTATGGAAAGATGCAATCTTCCCTTTGTATCTTTAGTAGATAAAAGGAATTAAGCAAAATTACAGAAAGGTTTTCTTGTAACAGTGCTGTTTGAGATTAATGCTCTCATTTATATTTATGGAAATACTTTTAACTACCTGCAGATGAGTTCTTACCTCTAGTTTCAGCATGTGCACAGAGGGAACAGTAAATGGAAAAGAAGAGATTTCTAGGTTGTCTGTTCAGTGATCATGTTACAAGCTTGACAACTTTCACTAGACTTTTTCAAAGAATGTCAGTGACTTTATGTAGCTGTTGTATTTGGCCCCCCTGTGTTATGACAGATGTACTATTATTTAAATAGCTCATTTAACTGAAAATGATTGAATCTAACTTCACAAAATAGTCCAAACTAACACGTATTTAATTAGACATAAGTTAAACTGTAATACTCATTTTCATTTGAGAATATCAATGTTCCTTCACTAGGTGGCTGTTATAAAACATCAGCTCAAACAAGAAGTGTCTTAGGAAAAATTGGTCACGTGAAAGACGTTGAGCTTAGTAGGTCAGAAAGAAAAATAACTCCTAGAAATGTATTGTCTTCGTTTTGGATAGGTTGACAGAGCCTCGCCAAGAAAACAGTGCTTGCCAAAAATTCTGGTCCTGAAGTAAGAGTGCAAACGGAGAATATACGTGTTTATTGTATTATTATTTTTTACAATTTACATTGGAAGCTTTTGATAGTAACTTTTATTTAGCTATCAGCATTTTCTGTAAGAAAAATAGGAGCGGGGAAGAGAAAAATCTTTGCTAGTAGTATTCTTATGATGAGGGCAGATAAGAGTACATCATTCTTTTTCTTTCTAAGGAGAACAGGATTTTATGATATTTTGTAGCCTTTAAGAAATCTATTGATTGGTTTGATTTCTCCGAATGTAAGACAGTAACAATACTTTTCTTACTTCTGAAGAAACATTCTATCAGTGTATTTTGAACTCAAGATAAATAGTTCTCAGTTGTTATGAATTGCTCACTCATTTGTTTGCCACTTTCTGATCTAAGCGTCCATGTCTAGAAAGTACCTCACAACCATTTTCCTCTACTCCCCCTGATGAGAGATCTGGGGATTCCAATTCGTTGCTGTGTGGAGAAGTACCACCTGAAAAAGGTAAGACTTAAGTATGTACAACCAGATAAGTGTAATCGCTTATGCCTTGGTAGCATCTAAGGTTCCAATGCAAGTCTGGCAGTTTTCTTAATTTCCTTCCCACTCTCTTAGTAACTTTCTCTTGACCTCTTGTCTCCTTGTATTTTGCTTCTATGAAGGGCCTGGCCTTATTCTTGCAGTTATGTCTAAGTCCAGTATTGTCCCAGGTGTTTAGAGACTGTGTCTTAGATATGGGATAGAACTGTGTCTTAGAAAGTGATAGTTCACTAGATGTCGGAAGAGTTCTTATGTGATTGAAATGGCTCGTGCTTTTTGGTTGCTGCTCTAGAAACGTGTTAAAAGTGGAGAGAAAGCTGGGAAATTTTGTTATTGTCATGCTCTTACATTCTATAACATTTATTAAAGCTTTGGAGTTGCCAATCCAGTCATACATTTCAGTGTAATTGAGTACTCTTGTCATTAGTCCGTATAGGTCTCAGGAGGATATATACAGAAAATATATTGCCCAATATCAAATTTAGTAATGCTTCATAAACAAATGTGTTTAGTTTCTCAGTATTATTATTTGTGTGCTGTAGAATTCTTGTTAATGTTGTCTAAGTGAATGCGTCTGCTTAATCTTCTTACTTCCACTAGATGAGAGGAAAAATATCAACATCAGTGACTTGAAACTGGAGGACAGCAGCAGCAAAACTCCTGCTATGATAGAAGCAACGACCACCACAGTACGTGAAAATAAGAAGTTAGAAAAGTCAACAGATGGCAGTTCAGGTAAAAAGGAAAGACTTGTGCAAGAGCCAACAGTAACTGCTACAGTACAGGAAGTATCGGGGGATGGTCAGTCTGAACATGGGGAGGCGAACAGCACTTCAAAGGATTCTGTCCAGGTATTTTTGTGTGCGTTCTTACCATTGTTCAGAAAAATGTCCTAGAAATGCAGTGAAAGGTTCTGTAAATAAATTTACTGTTGGTTCCTTAAGTGTGTAAAACTCTGCTTATAAAACTTCTGGACCTGAGGCTCATATAAATTATGTTTACTTTTAAGGAAGATGTAGGGAATACCTTTTTGAAGGGCTAGGGAACACTTTTTACACTATTAGTTTAAAAAAAGTTAGTGAAATATGTGTTTTAGAATCTGAATTGAATAGCCTTATTGAAGTAAAGATGTCAAATCTCTATTCTGAATTGAAGTGAGCAGCATATGTTGACAGACAATGGAATCCATGGCTTGACTTGTTTAATGAAAAAAATACAAAGC
Source organism: Numida meleagris (assembly GCF_002078875.1). NCBI lineage: Eukaryota > Metazoa > Chordata > Aves > Galliformes > Numididae > Numida > Numida meleagris. The sequence goes on along the minus strand of NC_034412.1, from coordinate 25,175,069 downwards.
ACTTTATAGAATCATGGAATTGCTCAGGTTGGAATGGACCTTCAAGATCATCAAGTCCAACCGCAACCTAACCATACTGCTCTAACAACCCACTGCTAAATCATGTCCCCAAGCACCACATCCAAACAGTTTTTAAACACATTCAGGGATGGTGACTCAACCACCTCCCTGGGGAGCCTGTTCCAGTGCTTAACAACCCTTTTTGTAAAGAAGTTTTTCCTGATATCCAACCTAAACCTCCCCTGGCGCAACTTGAGGCCATTTCCCCTTGTCTTGTCACCTGTCACGAGTGAGAAAAGAGCAGCCCCGCTCTCACTGCAATCACCTTTCAGGTATTTGAAGAGAGCAATAAGGTCTCCCCTCAGTCTGCTCTTCCCCAGACTAAACAGCCCCAGTTCCTTTAGTCACTCCTTGTAGGGCATATTGTCCACGTCTTTCACAAGCCTTGTTGCCCTTCTTTGGACCTGCTCCAGCACCTCAATGTCCTTTCTGTACTGAGGCGCCCAAAACTGAACACAGTACTCGAGGTGAGGCCTCACCAATGCTGAGTACAGGGGCAGGATTACTTCCCTAGTCCTGCTGCTCACTCCATTCTTGCTGCTGGCCGGGATGCTGCTGTTGTTCTTGGCCACCTGGGCACACTGCTGGCTCATATTCAGCTGACTGTCCATCAGCACATCAAGGTCCCTTTCCGTCAGGCAGCTTTCCAGCCACTCCTCCCCAAGTCTGTAGGGTTGCCTGTGGTATGCCTCATTATAAGAAAGAAAGTATGTGGATATTTGATGTAGCAGGGAAACCCACTGCTCAGTCAGATTGTTTGTATTCCTTTGTATGTCTACACTATAGACTTTTACATGATACAAAGAAACATTTCTAAGTACTGTTCCAAACATTACAAAAGGTGCTTGGTTTAGGTTTTTTTTTTTTTTAACTTTCTTAGCCTGTAAGCCTGTACTGTACCTATGCTATATTTGAGTGGCTTTCTTGTGTATATATTTGGCACATTAACATATTTAACATGTTAGCCTTCAAAGTCTGTGTCATCGTAATCTAGTTCTGTTACCTGAGAGACTACGATTTTTCCTTTCCTTTTTGTTTCTTAGAAACAAAGTGGAACAATGAAAGCAGTTCTACGGAGCTCAAGATCCTCATCTTGCAAGTAAGAGAATGATGCTATATATCACAGTCTACAGGGCGTAGGTTATATATAAGTGCTATGATAGTGCCGCTTACCTCTCATTTTCTATCATCGTTTTCTTTATTGCTAACAACCTCTGGCCATCTGTGGAGAGAAGAAAAGCATGTTCAAATTAGACTCCAAGTCTTTTGCTAATGTCTATAATGAGTTTGTGCTAATGTCTTCACCAATTAATCCAAAGCATGGTATCTTTACTGGTTTTAAGCTTTTTTTTTTTTTTAAATAGGTGAAAGTATAAGGAGCTTGTAAATGTTCTTGGTCTGAATATGTTGAGTAATGGCTTGTTTTGTTAACAATAAGCTTAAGCTGTCCAAAGTAAACAGCCTTCCTTCCTTTCCCGTCCCCACACAAGTGCAGCTACAGTCACAGTAACTTCTGGTATCAAGTGAAATAAAAGGAACATTACTTGCTATCCGTTACAATAAATAGAAGGATCTTTAATATGTCTGTCTTTGTAGGTTTCTGTCTTCTGCACGCGTAAAGGAAAAAGTGAAAGCTGTTCCATCGGCAACAACTGTTTCACCTCAGTATTTGGGAACATTAAAGATGTTGGAGGATAAACACTTGCAGAAGAATAGTACAGAATTTGACAAAGCAGATAGTTTACGAGCAGCTGTTTTCCAGGTAGATCTTAAAAAACCAAAAACCCCTATGCATATAAAGGTCTAGTAAGAGGATCCAACAACACTTACTTTCATTAAGTCAGTATTTCTAATGATATTACTTACATGTGCTTACATATAATAATTCTTTTCTTCCGTTGGTCATGCTTTCTGATTAAATTATGAACTAAAAAATTAATTGAGAGGGACACACTGTTTCATAATTTATTATTATGTCAGACTATTTTCAGACATATAAGATGATTTCCTTTATTTTTACTTTTTCTTGAGCAAAAGTAAGTAGTTTAAAATTCCTTTAGAAGTAAAAACAAGTCTAGCATTCTCTCTGGAAAGATGATCTATGTAGATAATTACTGAAGTAGCAAGTGGAAGAATTGGGAGTCATTTTGGTGGTCATTATACTGGTGCTGCTCTAGTAATATTGATCTGTTTTAACAGAACTTATTTAGTTACGGCTTAAAAACACTTCAAAATATGTAAATCTTCCAATTATTCTTACAGAACTGGGTGGAAAAGAAAAGAGTTTCTCTACTGGAATTAAAGAGAATTGAAAAGAAAAAAGCTGAAGAGCTGAGGAACGATACTGAAAAGGTTTGTTTACACTCTTGTTTTAAGAGAAGTTGATGAACTATCATTTTTTTGAAGTGTGCTGACCTGTGCTTTCTGTCAAATTACATCACTCTCCTATTATAAGGCTACTGGTTTTCTCTAGAACAGAGTGAGCTGAAACAGAAAGTGGCATATCCTAGTTATTATGATTGTTCTAAAGAAAACGAGGCTAATGCTTTCCTGCAGAAACATACAAACATACCTGCTTTACACCAATCATGTTAGAGGCGTTCTTCTTAGATTAGTTTTCAGGATTGTTCACAAAGACCTCAGGATGCTCATGGCTTCCAGTGTTAAGTTTTAACATTTCTTCTGCTGGAAAATTAGTTTGCTCACTATCTCAAGAGATACTTTTCTACCTTTTGAATATGCAGTTCTTAGATCTGTTTTTTTTTTTCAGTATTAAACAAGTTTTCCTTTCCAGTATTTAATATGTATTTCATGTTCTTCTACGCACTTTGCAGGAGTAGTTCATATCATTTGAGTAAAATGAGTTAAAAATGAGCATAGAAAAAGTGTATAGTTCATACTTGAAGTGTTTCCTACAAATCTATTTCCATTTCTTTATGTATTAGATTCATTTAATCTGTATATGAGAATGAGTTCAAAGCACGCTTTTTCAATTATAGCTATATTTTTTATTTAAATGTATTTAAACTGTGAATGATATTTCCTATCTAGAAAGAAGCTGTTAAAAGAGAGGAAGCAAATGCATCTTTTGAAACCTGGAAAGCAATGAAAGCAAGAGAAGCAAAGAAGCTGAATGAAAAAAAGAAGCTTGAAAAACTTAAGGAAAAGAAAGCAGCAGAACAGAACACAGAGAAAGCAGAAGCAGCACAGAAGGTAATGTGAAATATGTACATAAATGTGTATCGGATGTGATTTTGAGAATTGTTGAGGATAACTTGGTTAATCCAGAAAGAGATAGAAATGAACTGGATTCCAGCATCTGAACAGGATTAATCTTTGAATAGAGCATTATGAGATTCTGTTCTGTTGAAAATATGCAGCTACTTCAGAAGGTCCCTGCAGCCCTGAAGTGGTGGTTTCCATGGTATGAGGATTCAGAGACAATGTGTCCTGCTCTTAGACATTCAAGATGGGTGGTTGGGTAGAAACAGCTTCATTTTGGGGATTGGAACTAAGAGTTGAGGGTTGGAACTTGATGATCTTCAAGATCCCTTCCAACCTAAGCCGTTCTATGGTTTTCTTTTTTTACTGTATAACATTTGTATGCAAACAGGCATTTCTGTGTATTTAGATTCTGTCAGCTGAATGTAAAATAAACTCCATATAAATATGTTGGGAAAAAATTAAGGCTTACTGGGGAAAATAACTTACCCTTTATAGATACAGTGAGATCCCCTTCTGAGCAATGCAGGAAATAAATATTACAACATTTGAAAGTGTAGAAATAGAAAAGATAATAATTCAGAACAAATTAAGAGAGTATTGACACAGAGATGAGGGCTAAGATTGCTAATTAATCTGTTATTTTTCTTAGGCATTTGAAAAATGGAAAGAGAAAAAAACAGAATATTTGAGAAAGCAAAGCAGACAGGAAGAACAGTGTGAAAGAATCAGAAAGAAGAAAGAAGAGGAATTAGCGTCCGAAAAGAAGAGGGACAGCATATCAGCAGTTGAAAAATGGTATCTCCTTTTGGGTTTTGGAGTATCGGTTTCCAAAATTTTGCTTAACAGGTCTTCTGTGAATGTTTGATATGCTATTGACTGGAGAACAGTGGCATGCTTAGGATCAAGCTTTTCACTCCCAGCTAATAAGCACGGCTGTGAGAACAAGCCTGCAGCTTCTTTCATTTTAGTAACTTAAATTCTTTCTTCCCCAAAAGACTACTGTCTCAGCCCAGGCAGAGGTACTGCAACTCAGAAGTAGGATTCACTTAGTAATATAAAGTCTTATATGACTAGTATCATGCTCCATTATTAAGCAATAGGAAGGGAAGTAAGTCTTTCTTCAAGCATTTGGAACAGAATGTATGAAAGTGTATTCAAAAGCAAGTAAGATGTGTCTGCTGGAGAAATTCTTTGCTGGTTTTACAAGCCAAGAGTTTTCAGAGACTTTGTGCAACTTACTGTTACCTGCACAATTTTAAAATCTATTTTTATATGATATCATATAAGGGAAACAGTAGTACAGAAAAGATGATATCATAATACGTAGAATAGTAAGTTCATATATGAGGGCGGCTCCAAAGGTAATGCCTCCTATTTTATTATGTTGGCCAACAAAGTCAGAGGCTGATGTTGGTGGTATGGCAGTAGAGTTTAAACGTTCCCACCAGTATTCCTTTTCTTATTGTTGCCATGTGACAGATGGCAGCAGAGGGGCAGTCTGACAGAATGGCATCTGATATGGAAGTGTGTATGAAGCAATGGTGTGTCACTGAATTGCTCCATGTGGAAAAAATGGCACCCACTGACCAAACAGTGGATGTGAGCGCAGTGAGTGGTGAGTGGTGCGTTTCGGCAGTGGCGACAGCATTGTAAAAGACAAGCCATGTTTCTGGACAGCCATGCACAGCTGTCACACCACGAAATGAATAGCATCTCAATCAGCTCATCTGCGCCGATTGGCTAATGGTGATGACTGTGTTACTAAGTAGTGTTCTGTAGCTGAGATTTTGCTCCATCAAATAGTGTGATTGTACTCTTTGTGTCTGTTGTTTCCATGGGAATAAATAGGAGGCATTACTTTCAGAGCAAGCTACATATACCTTTGTGATATAATAAGTGGCGATGAACATCAAAGATTTTACATATGTTTATTCTTTATGTGTTATTAAATGCATAAAATATCGCTTTGAACTTGATTTAGTTAATCAGTCACAGGTACTGCACTTAGGTTGTTGAACAATGATTTCCTGTTTATCCTTTTCACAGGAATGATAAGAAGAAAGAATATATGAAACAAAAGAAGGCAGAAGAAATCCTGGAGAGAAGAAAGAAAGAAATACAACAGGGAGAGAAGGAGGAAAAAGATAAAATGGCCATAGAAGAATATGAAAGATGGATGGTAATGTAATTTTTTTTACACTATATAAAAATCAAAGAAATGAATGAAGTAATGAGTGTGAATACTTTGCATTTTTTTTTTTGGTGTTACAGGAGAGGCCAGGTGGCGGCAGTATTACATAGCTAGTCCTCAAAAATTCTTGAACAAAATGATAAAATATGGTGTGCTGGAATTTGAGCGTATATGGAAAATATATTTTCCCTACCTACGTGACTTGGAGTTTTGATTTTCATTGTATTTTCTTCCATTCTGTGTCAGGAGCAGCCATCTCTGAAGGCCCAACTCACTACAGCACAAAACCAGCAAAACCACCTAGCAGCAGTACCAGCTGCAACAGTGTATGCAATTACACTTGAGAAAACATTTAAAGTGGAGAATTCTGTGCCTTAAAATTGATAAAAGCCATTATACTGAAGTTTGAGATTATTTCATTGACTAGAAAGGGTGAAACTCTAATGCTGCCATTTATATTTTCCCTACAACTGCAAACTTTAGTCCAAGTTGTTAAGCTTCAGATTAATGTAGAAGTCTAGTACCAGCATTAAGGAAATATCTTTTTCCTTGTGCAAACTAAGAGAGTTTGCTGATATTCTTAGCATAAATTGTTTTCTTAAAGATGTGTAACTTGCTGGTTAAAGAAATACCTGCTTTTTCCATGCTCGCTCTATAACACAGTCATTCATGATGTTGACTTCTAAGGTTTTCTTAGTTTAAAAGCATTTCTTTTATTGTCCTTCTTCTTGTGATTTCTAGCATACATTCTGTATGTAAGGGCTCTGCTGCCATTCATAAGAATGGGATTTTGCAGCTCAGCTGGCTTACAATCCTTACAGCGGCTCATTTATACCATCAGTAGTGTAGAAAGAAATTCTTTTTCAGAGTCTCAAGTAGGTTTTCTGTGTTTTTTCTTTTTTACTGGGCTTATTTAACAACTGAGACAGACAGCAGAAGTACAGGTGTGGGATACCTTTTAAAAGGATAGTCATCCTTTATTTAGCTAACTCAGAAGTTCTCAGCTACAAATATAAGCAGCAGACTACATGCTTTCCTGTTTATTTTCAAATCTTTTTAGTCTAATTTTTGAATGTTTTAAGACCATACTTGTCCTGATCCCCTTCTGGAATGCTTCTGATTTCTGTAATCATTGGTTACACGTGTTTTCTCTGGTCTCATTTGTCGTGTGCTTTCCCGCTCGTTTTTGTCCTGTGATTAGTCCAATGTTAGATTACTTCTTAGTTAATCAGTATTTCTGGTTCCCAAGGAAGGAAGTACTATGTGTTGAGTAGAAGCTAACACTTTGTCAAGGTATGCTCTGTTTACAGAAACTATCCTCTATTAGTATAGCTGTAGGAATGCATGAATGTGGCCTCTCATTGTGTGTTTGACTTCTTTGCTGTCTGTAAGAATCTAGAAGAAAGTGAGTATCCTAGCTGTGTTATGTTCTCTGATATACTTGGTAAATCTTGACCTAGCTGTGCTGTTGAGAGGTAGGGCTGCAGGTCACGGATTAAAAACATTATTGATAGAGCTGATGTTTCAGTACATCTTGTGCTCTTATTTTTTGTACATAACACAAGTATAGCTGGTATTAGTAAGTTTTAATGAAAAATTCCTCTCTAGCCCTCTCTTTTACAATAGCACATCTACCCCCATTTACCTGTCTATTCCCTCATCTCACTATTTGTCTTCTCAGTATGACTAACAGAAAAAACAGGACATTTTCCTGTTCAGCTTGCTCTAGCTTTAACAGGGGTTTGGACTAGATGACCTCCAGAAATCTTTTCCAACCCTTAAGAGTCTGTGATTCTGTGATCTTGGGAACTTGCAGGATGTACAGTGTCCTTCAGAGAGCTAGTATCATGTGTTATCTAAGACCTCCAGTCATGGCAATGAGCAGTACTTCCACAGCAACACAGTTCACTCATGTGAAAATGTGAAACTTTTATGGTGCTTCAAAATACTGGCTGATACGTCACAGCAGAGGAAAAAACAAGGTTGGATTTAGCAAAATTGATTACGGTTTAAAGCCTGCATATCCACACTGCGTCTTTGCTACAGATGGCTTGCATGCCAGTTGCTGTTCCTAGGCGTGCATTGTTAATGTGCCAGAAAGCCAGCAGCTCAGGGACCTTTTATCCATCTGTCAAGTGGAGCACACTAAGCGATGCTCTGGTTCACAATGTCAGTCATCGTCCCACCAATAGGAAAACTGCTTTGGGCCTGTAAATTGTATGCACAAATATTTCTTAAGAGAAATATTAAAATGAAACTAATTATATCCAAGACAAATATAGTACCTAATCTACAAGGCCTTCTGTTTCATTTTTTGTTTAGATAGCGCACAAAGCCATCTCATCCCTGAGACTGTCACTTCAACTGCAAGTAACATCAAATGTTATTATGCTTCTTTGTTGCATTGTGCAGTGTGTGTGGCTGAATCCCTAAGAGGGATGTGCTAAGCTCCAAATGGCAAATCTCTATTGTGTTTTAACTTCTCATTTTATACATGAAAGATTTAGCAATAATTCTGACTTTTCAGTTGCTAGAACTCTTTTATTTGACATAATGTTTTGTTCTCAGGAGAAGATAAAGAGGAGAGAGCAGCTTGAGAAGAAGCAGAAGAACCTCCCAGCTGTCCATGAGGATGAAGTGTCTTTTCCCTGGATCCCACCTGGCAGAGTCACCTATACAAAGAATTACTGAACAGTCTATTGCCTTCTCTGCAAAAAGATGATCTGCTTATATTCTCTCAAGACTAGTGTGTTATTTCAGTAACAGCTGAATTTTCACTGAATCCACGATAGGTGTTGCATCCTTTCTTTTTAGTTTATTTGATCTCTGGAGTTGAAATGGGTCAGTTGTCCTATTCCATGACTTTAACAAATGCACTAATTTTTGTAATTCTGTGTTTAACTTAGTTTTGCTAAATGTTGTCTTACTCCATTCCTTTTCGGTGAAAGTGCATATTCAAGAGATGTGAGGCTGGACTCTGTTGGGTTTTTTTTTCACCCAGTAAGTGGCAGCTTACTTAGCAGAATTAGCTTAAATTACTAGACTACTATTCAGCATTAGTAACGACAATTGTTACTCAAAATGAGTGGTCAGTTGCAACTAGATGTGTTCAGAATCAAGAAAAAAAAATGTTTCTATGTCCATTCTGAAAAGTCTTAGACTCAATCTATTTATAAACAACTAAATGATGATGAACAGGTGATAAACACAGTATTCAAGGAAAAGGGAAGTACAGGCCAGGGAGCCTACCTATATGTGCAAGATGCAAAGACGTTCACACCTGATGGTGTGTTTGAATTACTTCTCTTCCTTCACCTGCAAAACCTGTTTTGAGTGAGTAGTTGAGAGGTGATCCATATATCATAGGTGAGAATGGTGTTTGTGATCAGGAACGCTTCTGCCATGAGGATGATGAGACTGGGGGGATTACGTTTGGAAGAACTGCTGTGTGAAACAGGGAGGATGGGGAAGGGGATGTTGGGTGTCTTGCAATAGAACAGAGACATGAGGCTAAACAGTATGGTGGGAGGATTTCGTTTTCATGCATAAAGAAACAAGCTGCAGAGAACACACAGTTCTTAGATTGTGAAATATAAAAAATAACTTTTAAATTAAAACTACATCATGTAGAAACTGCTTTTCACGAAGTCAAAAGCAGTTAGCTGTGGGATGGAAGAAAAGAGCTAACTGGAACCGATACAGTGTGAAATGATCCAGGTTTAAGACTGCAACTGTTAATTATGTTTCAGGTATTTGTATACATTCAAATTATTTCCTGTTTCCTACTGGAAATGATATTTTAGAAGCATATTTTGCAATTCATAAAAAATCTTACATAAAAACTTTAGTGCTGAGCAGTGGTAGTCTTTGAGGCAGTCTTAGGAACTGAAAATGGCTTTTCTGGAACTGAATTAAGACTTCAGTGGTTGTTTTTACATGATCAAATAAATCCCTCCCAAACACATTTCAATCATTGCTAATGAGCCAGTTTTTCTTTTTTTTTTATTGCTGTTTGCCTTGCTTTTTTGGAAACAAAAATAGTGGCATCTCCTGGGAAGAGAAAAAAAACACAAGACTGTCAAACAGAGGAATTTCTTTAGTTCCAGAGGTTTCTTGTTTGTAATGAATCCACCAAGGATTTAAATGCACTTGTTTTGGCCATAACAGTTTTTATTGCCATAATGCTGTACAGGTGACAGTTATCACTGGGATGTATGTGAAAGTGAAATTAGAAGGATATTTCATTTCCTTACCGTTGAATATGGTTACGTTCATTATTGTTCTGTGACTTCATAATTCAAGCTTTGTCAAAGTTTGACAGAAGCAGATAAGACATGCTAGAACAGTAGGTAGACTCTTTTACATAGTCCTGCTCTGTACTGGAACATTTAAGCGGGTCTCTGCTGGTCCTGTCTCTTGCTTCCAGGTCTATTTCTTCCTCAAAGGATAATTGTACTTGACTTGGATTTGATGCTTTTATTTGTTTCTCAACTTCTGTTATCAGGCTTCTCACCCAGACGTGTTGTGTGTGTTGAAGTTTTTGTTCTACTAAGGAATTATAAAGGAAATAGGAAGCTTTATGACGCCATCCTTTGATTACATGCTGTCTGCAGATGATCCAGATTTTTACCTGGCTTTAGCAATGCTCTACTACAGATAGCACAGACAGGTGAATACGGGACTTTCATAAACTCTGGCCCTGGCCCTGCCTGGACTACCCTTTACATTGTGGCAGGTCAAGTGCTTTTTCCAGCAATAGTGATATGACAATGACAGTGTTGATATCTAGAGAGAGAGCGGAAGTTTTCTGCCTGCAGAAACTTTGAAGAAGTTGAGAACTTGCCCACCCAGAGCAGCTTCAGTGGACAACCCAAGAGGCAGGATAAAATTACATATACCAGCAGGAGAGTAACAACTACAGCACAGGCAAAATCCAAATGAAATGCCAGCTCAGAATTAACCCACACAAATTTTATGGGGAAAAAAATGATGGATTCATGCCTTTGGGCTGCAGCAGTGGTGTACATCATTGTCTGCTAGGCTTCTAGCACTACCAGAAACCTGAAGTTCAGGTTTAGTGCATCAAGAAACTATATAGCTGTCTAATTTAATGGGAAGATAAAATGTATAGTAGACAGCAGAGTGTTGTACAGCTGCCTTCAGGAGAGACTGAGGCAAAGTGTGCAGCCTGTGTGAAACTTGGGATGCAGAAGCACCTAGATCTTTATTTTTGCAGTATCCAGCTAGAGCAAGTAAAACAAGTCTCTATGCTCACAGGCTAACAATAGAGGGATGCAAATGAAAAGAGGTAATGGCAGATCTGGAAAAGGGTTTCTCGTATGCCTGTTGCTATGCTGAATATTGTGCTTTGCTCTTTTCAAGCCTTTAGCTAATTGGATGGAAAAATTTTCTCAGAAGATACAAGTGGGAAGATGTAGGTGACATGCTTCATAGGAGTGATATACCCCAAACCCGCAGAAATTCACAGCTTTTCAATGAAGAAAAAGTACTCAAGCTTTGTAGACACCCACAAAAGAAGTTAATACAACTCAGTGTTTGTCTTTTATAATGAAGTATTGCAGTGTTGGTCTAATTTTCAGACATGTTATAGCATGATGTAGGAAAAAGTGAAGCTGAGATGTACAGGTGTGTATAGTAACTTATAAAAATTTATCTATGCAAATCCTATTTAACTTGTTTATTGATGATGAGAAAATTATTTTGTTATTTGTCAATAAAGTGTATTTTAGTATAATGAGGTCAATGTTTTCATCTGATCTGTGGATATAACATTTTACTTAAACCTTTTATACATGTAAGTGAACTAGGCAATGTCCCTAAGCACAACCAGTGCTTTTATCATTGTTAATAGGACAGATAGCCTCAGACCTGTATCCCACTCAGGTGACAGCTTCTAACATAGCACCCTCTCCTCCGGCTCACTGATACTCACTGTGTGCTGCCACACCAGTGCAAAAAACCACCTAGGGGACGCCAGTGTTTTGAAATAATGGCATGGAGGATAATCTGTTTCTCATTTTCTCTTTTTTTTTCTCCAGGTGTTTTATTCAGGCATTTTTCAAATGTTTCAAACGTTTTCAAATGTTTATTCACCAAGAGCAGTCCAGACAAAATGTAGACACATGACGAAGTGCCTTACCCCTCTTTCTCCGAAACCAGCTATGCAGGGGGACATTAATATAAATCAGCTGAAGAAAGAAATAGGATTCCATTAAGGATAAGTAATTTTCTTTTCCCGTTCCCTTGTTCTGGGTAGGAAAGGCTGTGCACTGGTCTCTGTTATACTTCTTGTTTCATATTCACAGAACAGAAAGTCTGTTAGATCCTCTTACCTAGTTTGTGTATCCAGAACTGGTACATTCCACGCAGTTATTTCTGTTTTAAACTGACTCACTTGAGTTTAACTAAAACACTGTTTACCTCTTTCACTGCCTCATTAAAGAGGAGCTCCAACCCCCCTAGTATACCGTGATTTTGGGGGACAGCTCTTGCTTTGAAGACCAAAGCTGCAGTTCTGCCATTTCATTTCCTCTTGCCGGACTAAAAGCTTCGCAATCTCATTGCGACCAAGGCTGCCATCAGCTTCCACAATCTGAGCTTCTTCATCCCTGTAACCCTGCAAAAGCTCAGCTCTAGTCGTAAGCACCTCTTAGGTGACCAACACTTTCAAATACTACTGATACTTCCACCTTCAGATTCCAACTGAACTGTGAGTCATAAAAAACAATTTCTAAAATGCTAATAAAATTTATTGGTTAGACTTTAGTGGATAATTAGTAATTGAAAAATTCTAACCTCATTGTTTCAGCCTGGGCTATGAACAAGTCTGTTCGTATTATCAGGCTGTACTCAGTTAAGCTGTATTTTCAACATAAAACATAATTTTAGCGCCTACACCCATAACAGATGAAAAGTGCCAATAAAAGCTCTTAGTTTTGCAAAGTATTTTGCTTTTCTACTACTTGTTCATTTATGAACAGCTCTTTTCTGTGATGCTTTTATTTCTAGATAAATTCTGATTAAAACAGTGGAAAGTTTTTCAGTTCTTCATTTAGAGAAGAAGTGAATACTCCCATTATAGGTTAATCATTTTTTTCATGAAGAGAAATATAAAATGAATATATATTCATTTTCATAAACTGGGATGCCCAGTCCCTGATGATAAAAAATGATACAAGGCTAACATTGTTTTCAAGCATCATTAACTCTCCAAAAGTGAAGTAGGATGTTCCACTGTTTAACTGTTTCAGTGCCCAGAGGTAGCATACAGCAATAATACCCCAGTTGGTTTTCCTTTGCACATTTTAACAGGGTGAACAACACTGAAACCCCTCCCCAAATATCCTGTTTTATAACAAATTATTTAAGGACTACTGGGGAAAAGAAATCTAGGGGATGGAAAATTATTCAAACTGTTCTCAATCTATTTCACTTTCTTGAATAAACATCTGAAGGATTTGGGAGGATAAATTACATTTTAGAAAAAAAAAGTCTTTCTTATCTCATCTGAATTCCTATAAGGTTTTTTGTGCTTCTAATGTTTAATTGTACTGAGGATGTATGGAGGTGATTTAGCACCCAGTCTACCACCCTGGTTGCAAAGTCCTGCAGGTAGGCAGAACTGCTCCCATCCAGAAGAGCTCTTGGGAACTCTGGGCATTGCCAGTTCCACTCCCTGACATGTGCAGGATGGCATCCACTCTTCCCTTCTGTACCAGAAACATCTTTCTACTGACAGCTATAGGCAAAACGTGAGCTGCAGTTACCTCAGCCAAGGTTAAACCACTGCAGATAGCTTTCTCAACTTCCCAGTTTTGCCTTTTGTGTAAGTAGAGCCTTGTTAATACAGTTGTTATTGCTTGGATCACCTACAGCTAAAAGTGAGAATATCATCTTTGACTGAGATGGGAATGGGAAAAACTTACATTGTGAAAGGTCAGAGAGATAAATGAAAAGATTAAGACTTTTATTTAAACATATTTTTAGCTGTCAGGGTCAAAGAGAGGATACCAATGAGAAAAAAATAGCAACTGGTGATGTCATCATTAAATTTATCATTAGTAGAAACACTGTTTTTTATGAACATGGTGCTAGATACTGCACAAGCCAAATGGAAAGTGGACTTGTCACAGAACACTCCCCATCCCACAAAGCAGGTAAGAGGCATTTAGGCAAAATCTCGAGGGGGAAGAGGATGGCTGTGAGCAGGCAGCAGGGCTTCCAGACCAGCAGCCATGCTGCAGTGACATCCACAGCTCCTGGCAGTCTGGTTTCACACTTTGCCAGTTACTGCCCTTTATCACTGTCTTCCTTTCAGCAGTCAAAGGCAATGTGCTCATTTTTTCCCTTCACTTTTCTGCTGACTATGTTGTCAAGCATCCTTTGGCTTCCTTTTTCCAACATAACAGATTTCCTGTCTTTCCCGCTTAAGATACTAAATAATTCTGTCCATTCTTGCTGCCATACTGCACCTCCAAAAGAGATCAATCTGCTCAAAGAACAACTGTCTTCAGTACTGGCATACAGTGTAAAGTATCATTATAGAATCAAACCCTAACATCAATTTGACACATACTTTTTCCCTTAAACAGATGGTACAGCATCAAGCTGTTAACTTTCACCACAGCAAAGATGTCATTCTGCCTAAAGTTTCTATTCCTCGTGTGAATCAATAATATGTAGGAAGACTGCATTAGAGAAATGCTTTTTGCAAATGGCTTTACGTATTTGTAGCTTATACATGTGCAAGGTCACATGATAATGACACTCAATTTTCAAGGGCAAACACTTTTCTGGCTTCCCAAGTATCACTTGAGAGAAGTTATGTGCAAATGGCACGAGGGCAATGGTAGATGATAACAGTAGAAATAATAGCTCAGGGCTTCATGTACCAACCAACTGTGCTTTGCAAACCCTGTCTAGTGACTTGCAAATTAAATATCCTTTACTCTATGCTCTTTATGTTTCCTTTCACCTTTTCTTGTGCAGATAGTTGCTTTAAATAATCAATTCTATTGGTTAAAGCAGTCATAAGAGAATGACTGGGGAGAATTTAACTCTGTGTATGGAGTCCTCGCTCTTTTGCCTATCCATGATGGGGTAAAACAGGGCAAGGATGCAAGGACAAGACAGGTCAGTGGGGTGTTGTATGGGTTTCTCTCTTCATTATAGGCTGAATGCAATTTTCCCAATCTGCCAAAAGTTGGGCAAATCCTTCTACGCATGCTGAGTCAGGATTTTCTGTGGGCAGACCTGCTGCAGTCACAGCTGGCACTGCTCTGTTGGCATCGCTTTAAGTATCTGCTCTTTAAAAAGTGGATGATCTTTTACCACAGTACAATGCTCCAATGCAGTAACTGAGTATGTCTCATCTTCAGCAAAGCATGCAGCTAGGAATTAGCGCACACAACTTCACTGCTCCTGTAAGAGGCCTAGATTGCCCCTGAAAGGTATTGAAAATACTTTAGCAAAAAAGCAAGGATTGTTGTTCTGGCCACACTTAAAATTTCAGTAATTCAAGGACAGATCCACCCTGACTACTGAACACTGAACTCCAGCTCTGTAAAGCAAAGATTTCAGCTGCTAAGCACCTGGACTTTGTAGAGGTTTCACTTGTATTCGTGTCCAGCCATACCAGAATTAGTGAGAACACTTGGTACTCATGTACAGCGTCACACATTTGATCCTCCCACGTAAGAATTATTATCCCCCACATCAGAGAAATGTGGTTCTCAGTCAAATCAGAGGTTAGAAAACACTTTTAGTTCCCCAACATGCATTCTGATGCTATTACTGCTTTTCTTACAGGATTGTAATTGTGCAGAAATCATCACCAAGGCTTCAGGTTCCACCACCTTAACTTCCTGCTCCCCACAGCACAGTCTGTGCCTGGCAAGGAGAATGGCATCTGGCTTTTCAGTTATTTATACTACTGTGTGTTGAAGAGTTGCACAGACACACCGAACAGAGCTAAGCAGGCAAACTGAGGGGACCTGAAAGATGCTATAAGCCCTGACTTGTAGAATTGGTGTCAGTACGCAGCACCCCCCTGAGGTGGGTCATACCCTGCGCCTGCATGGCACCACTGCACTGGCCCCACACAGCACGCACCTGCCTGCCCGAGAACCTTAAAAGCATTTATGGATATTTATAAGTACCCCTACTGCCTCTAAGAGCAGTTAGCTTGCAGCCATGGTGCAGCTGCACTGCAGGGATGGAGCAAACAGGGTGGGAGCAATTGGAACAGCTGAATGCAATTGGGGGAAAAAAAATGAACAACCAGTATGTCTTATTTCATCCCTGCTGCAGCCTTCAGGCTTTCACCCTCTCCCAGGTGGACTTCTAGTAAATATTGTGCTTGTATCGAGCATGGTATAGAAGACAGAGCCTTGTGTGGCCAGGCCCAGGCAGACCAGTGCCCAACTACCCCAAGTGCTGCCCGGCAGCTAAGTGCTGCTGTATAGTGAATGCTTTGGGCAGCACAGATCCACTCTGCAGTAATGGATGGGAAGTGTCTGTTGTGACTGAAACTATCAAAATAACTTACTTTACTTCTTCCAAGATAGAACGATCTGGAAATGCATGTTTCGGAGTGGTTTTGATTTCCCTACAGCCTGGGATGAGCACCGTTGCACTCCTTTTGCTGCCCTCGGTGGTGGCTGAGGGTCACATTTCCAGCTGACAAGAGAGGCTTGATGCAGAGGGAGAACTGGAAGCCAAACATTTAGTACCATACTGAAAGTACATTAGGTATGTGTCTAAAATAACAATTCCTATGTCTAATAGAACTGTGATGTGATATCACTCAGATCTTGTATTAATGTGGCCTGGCCAGTACACTCATTATACAATGCCAAAAAAAAAATCTGGTTGAAACTGCTCGTTTAAGAGAAGTCTGGAAGTCACCCAAGCCTACATATGACTGAGGCAGCATCCCGCAACCTGGAGCTGACTTCAGGAGGGAGAGAAGGCCCAATGGAGAAGAAGAGGGCACGAGGCTGGAGATCAGCATGAGCGGTGAACTCCTCTGCTTAGTTGCCTCGCTCCTATGGGAATGTTACAGATCCCACACTCATGCAAGGAAGTTTTCTGCCTTGGTGGAGAGGTAACTTAGAGTAGAAACATGCTTTATAGGGTCATTTACATTCAGCGGTAGCTGGAGGACTCACATACATAAATGAGCCACAGGAACTTGAGGAGGATGCCCCTATTCTGGTGATGGGAACAGCTGATGTGAGTTCCTGGGCAGCATCTCAGCTGTGAGAATTGAGGCATTACCAGGTGGGAACTGAGGGACTAACAGGAGAAGAGCTTTCCAGCTATGTATTCAGGTGTACCTGAGTTTTGCTCTTCATGATGGAAGTTTTGTGGTGTGGATCCTGTTCCTCTTGGGCTATCTTCATCTAGGCTTTTCTTGTGGTCTCAGGACATTGGTGTGCTGCCTGATGTGAGTGCTGTGGAAGGCTGCGAACAGAAGGAAATGCATGGACAATGCCCAGGGAATGCAGGTGAAGCCAGTGTTTCATGCTGGGGATGAGAAATGGAGATCAACAGAAGGGGCTATTGAGGAGCGAGGACAGTGACACCAGTGAAAAGGACTGAGTAGAGGCTGCAAATCTGTACTGTTCGGTCCCATCCAACTTCCTTTGCCACTATGCCTGTGTATTTGTTCCTGTAACTAACAGCAGCCTTGTTTTTCCGTATTGGTTTCCCAGATGGGAAATACTTGTTTGTATGTTATTTCAGAGAGGCAAGGAGTCTAGAATTCCTGTGTTGTTCCCCCTGCATATAAACCATGGAGTCAATGTATTTCTAGTGTTATTTCTGTGCTTTGAAAAGGAAGCAGATAAGTGGGAGGGAGACACGCATGGGGAAAAGGTAGGAAGTGCTGGGCAGGAAACATGATGGAGTAAATCTCATAGTCTTGCCCAGGACGTGCTTGCCTCTAACAGGAAAAGCAAAAAGGACGCTTTAATTAAATGAAAGTATAGGAATAGGAAGTAACTAAAAACAATGAAGAAAGCATTAAGGCAAAAAATGTTTGATATGATTAAAATGCTGGATGACAGAAAATGGATTAAACACGGTTAAGCAAAGACTGGCTGGAGTTGTCCACACAAGAAAAAGCCACAGGGAAGAAACAATGTGTCTGTGCTTGCTGGAGAAGCTGTACATGTTGGCCCTGAATGTTAATGCCTGCTCTCCAAAAATGGCATTACTGCAAGGGTACTTCTGCTAATCGTATAACCATGCATCGTCTGTGGTTTGATAGACATGGCATGGCAACTATGAGGATATCAGGCAATCATGATTTGATTGTGGTCTTTAAATGCTCTCTCAAGTGTGATTGTTTGAGTGTGTAACAGCAACCACAGATTATCTGCAATGAAGTCACCTGGAAAAAGCTGTTGAAACTGCTAAAAGCAAGCATTAAAATTCAAGCTAGTACTTGGAATCACTAAATTAGAGTACAGCATCCTGGAAGGTGCACTGCAACTTGAAAGTAGGATTCTCACTTGCTGAAGTGTTATTGAATAGAAAGCTTTAAAACCAGAAGGTTAGAAAATCTTCAGAGACCAGGGAAGCTGTGTGTGTTGGTGTCAAGTAAACACAAAGAGACAAGTGTTCTCTTTTGAGGTTGATTTTTACTCCGATGTGTAATTTAAAAGGTGGGGGCATCCTATTGCGAGAAGGGAATTGTCAGGATCTCTTCTAGAGATGTGCTCTGGATCTCTGTTCCACAGCACACCTGGCTAAGGGAGAGTGTTAAAAGATGTTAAGAGAAGTATGCTGTTTTTTTCCTCCTTGCTATCAATGGTTTTTGCTTTATTTCTTTGGCTGTACTTTGCCACTCTTTGCGTAGTGTAATTGCTCATAAAGATGAGCAATTAGCTGAATTCCATTGACAATAAGGAACAGAGGTAACTACCACTGCTACTGCAGCAGTCCCCTGGACTGAACAACAGTTTGTTTCTTCCTTCAGGGGCAGAATATCCAGGTGAATCTGAATACTGGTTACCATTTAATCTTTTGTACAACAGAGCTTTGTATCTGGATAAATGCACACTGAATCAATACATCTGAGTCAGAGTACCTGAACCATTAACAATGAGCCAGTTTCTAAGCCTGTCAGTGTTCCAGCTGCTTGGCCCTGTCCTCTTGGATGCATTACCTTCTCTAGCCCAGGCAGTTTCTGGACATTGTTCTAGGATGATATGCAATTCTTTGTTGCCAGCAAGCGATGCACACCTAGCCCAGACACTGCTGCCTTCATTTGAACAAGCAATAGGAAGACTGAGAATGAGTTCAGTTACACAGTCAGCCACACACTGATCTTTAGATGTTAACCCAAGTCAGTCTTAATGGGACAGGAAGATTTCTCCATGCAGTTCCTACATCAGGTGTTGCCACATAAAGATGTTTTGGTACAGGAGCAACAGCAGACATGATACCTTGCTGCAGGTGGGAAGCAAGATTCAGTATATGTTATTGTCCTGTTCTGATGTTAAAATTTCAATTTAGGTGATGCTTTTCAGTTAGATTGGTGAAATGAATTATCTGCAAATCTCTGCCAGTGACCTCAAGTCAGGCAAATTCAAATGTTTCAGCTTTCTCACCCTACAACCTGCACATAGTTACAAGCTGGTCGGTGGTCCTGTTACTAGGTGTAAAATAAGAAATGTGGTTATGGCTGTACATCACCTTCTTAGTACTTGGGTTACGTAAGTTAAAACAGCAGGAAACTAAGCGAATACAACTAACAGTTCCCAATACAGCACAGGTGGATAAGTGATGTCATTACCCAAGGGCCCAAGGCTATGTTTCTGGAACCTTCCCCATGGTTTTACTTGTTACTGTGTTAAAATCAAAGGTGTAAGTAAAACGTAAGTAAATTATTAAAGATATTCTGAACCTGGGGGACTTGGAGGCAAGGAATGTACAAGTTTGGAGGAGAGCCCAGGGCACCTCATCTACCTGTTTCAAATTTGTCTGTTCAGTTTGAGAGGGAATGGCCTCAAGTTGTGTCAGGGGAGATTTAGACTGGATGTTAGGAAAAAACTTCTCCTCCAAAAGGGTGGTCAGGTGCTGGAACAACCTGCCCGGGGAGGTGGTGGAATCACTGACCCTGGAGGTGCTCAAGGAATGTGGAGATGTGGTACAAAGGGGCATGGATTAGCAGGGAATTATTGATGGTGGGGGAACAGATGGACTGGATGATATGTGAGAGGTCTTTTCAACCCTAATGATTCTATGATTCTAAATTACAAGGGTGTGTTCCTCCGTTCCAGTTAACCTGTAGACCCATGGCTACCAATAACGCCAAAAATATGAAAATAGATGTTTTTCCAAGAGATATTCCAGGATAATACTGGCATCAGGAGCAAACTTCAAACAGCTGTGTTCCAGAAGATGTTGCACTTATTTCAATAGAGCACAAAACAGTAACAACACTGCTCAGAATGTTTTGTTATGATTCCCTAGGAGGGGAAAACAAACATAAATGGAACTTCTAAAACAAACACCAAAACTTGGAGTGCAGGCACCTACAAAAGCACAGCTCCTGTTCATGCAGAAGTGCAGGCAAATGGGTGCTTCTGTTAGCTGGAGCAGTGTGTGAGTTTGTGATGTTAGGAGTTGTTAGATGCCTTATCTTGGTTCTTGGTTGTAGTCTATAAAGTAACAGTGGTACTTTATTCCATGAAGTGCCACATAAACTTCAAGACATACCTGCCTGTAAACATTTCCATCTAAGGTAATCAGTAGTTTTCATCTGGATGACCTAACAGGAAGAACACAAGGACCTTGTAATCTGGAGTACCCAGGTGCATCCAGGTGTCTCATTCATTTGCTTGATGATTCCTACAAGAAGCTCCTGCCAGCACGCACACATTACAGCAAATGCAGCAAAAATAAAAGAGGAATAATTGTGTCCAATTTTCTGACAGCGAAGAGCTGCTCATGTATTTCAATGCAGTGTAACCAAATAATTGAATTCCTCATTCAGTTTGATGGTTAAATGGTCCAGAGCAAGTCTTTTGTCCAAGCATGTCTCTTCCCCTCAATTCTCTGTTAGGGAGGCTCAGATGTGAGGGGCTGTCTGGGAGGTAGCGCAGCAGGTCTGTGCTTGAGCTTGGCTGTTGTCAGCTGACAAAGAGCAAAAGTTCTTGCTTTGTAGCTCATGCTCTATTTACTCCGAATCAGTCAAACAAAACAAGATTAAAAGGGGAGTAAAATGGTAAGTTTTATGGAAAGCTGTTTTGAGTAACGCTGTTCAAGCTGCAATAGTAGAAATAGTAAAGAATCTGCATTGTGGGGAAAGAAAGTGGGGATGCTCTTTCTATAGTTTAGCCATGCTTTGGATTTTCTACCCTAGAGAACAGCATCTACATCATTAAAATTCTTTGAAGAGGGGAAGAAAAAGGTGGAATAGGAGTTGCTGGAGCCTCATTAGTGAAGAATATTTCCTTCAACTGCAAATACCTAACTTTACCACAAAGCTGTCTTTCTAATTGCTGTAGAGAGTGAAAAGCTGCTGAGGATCCTCAGACTGATAGATGGTAATGATGAGCCTGTGCTCACTGCAAGGCACATTCCCTAGTTTTTCTGCCTTGCTGTTTCTCACTACACAGTGTCTGGAGCTGGAGAGACTCTTGAATCCTATTTAAATCAGCAGGGAACTGGGCTCTTTAAATTTACCTGAGGATTATACCTCATTGCTCTCCAGGTCAGGTCATTTGCAATCCTGGAATTTGCAGGTATGTATTGCAGTGCTGATCAGCACTGACAAGTGAGCAGCTGCATCTGAGAGCTTTTTCAGGCCCATATGGCACGGCACTATGAGTGCTACAAAGATAGACTCTACTCATGCTTGCTGATGATGGAGTTTCCTATCAATTCCCTGCTTCACCTTTTTTGGAGCATCTTCTATCTCAGACCTTCGTTGTGCAGAGTTATTTTGGTAGAGATGACATACTGCAAATAATTTACACTCTGGCTCTCAGCCAGGGAATTTTGCCTGTATATGCTTCTCTGTTCATAGCTAGATTTTGACTGAGAGCGGAGAGATATCTACAGGTGATATCTCCCAGGGCGGGGCCTTGCTCTGCGTCACTGCTAATTCTTCACAGCTTTGTCACAACTTAAACTGTGCAGAATGACAGTGACTTCAGCAAAGAACCCCAGTTGCTTTTGTTCTGGTTCTGCTACACCTGTTTGTTTGGTTGTTTTTGTTTTGCTTTGTTCCTTTTCATTGTATCTTTTCCGGAGTTTTTTATTGTCAGCGGTTCATCTTTTTTTTTTCCCCAACAGCAACTAAAGCTGGGGGTATCTGGACAGTTAATACTAACGCTAATGTTTTTGTTGGACTTAAGAATATTTTTTAATGAGCAAGGAAGATTTCAGCCCCTCACTCATTTTTCAAGCTATTTGTAGGAAAGTAGAGGTGTAATACATTATAACTGAGCCATATCTGGTATTTTGTCTTTACAAAGGCTTTCATTTGCACTTGTCTTTGTTGAGCAAGGCGCAAACATTTCCTGGAGTGGACTGATGATCTCAAAACATCTGCTCCAAGCCAAGAAGCCTTTGTCTGTAGTAGCCTTCCAGGACACAACATCTCTGCAGTTGGCTGCTGAGCAGACTGCAGTCATTTTCAATGCATTTTTCAGTTACGAAGATAGCCACCGTAAATGAATCATGAAGATAAAATCAATGCCATAAGTTACACAAAGGAAGCCTTTGGGCAAAACTTGCCTTCTGTTGAGCTGTAGTAGAATCTAAGTTTCTGCTGCAAACAGTGAAGGGGTGTGGGGCCCTGTGGTGCTTGCCTTTCCTTTGCCTTTGTGTGCCTTCTTCCTGCCCCTCTGCAGCAGGGCAAGAACTTCATGTGCTCCTCGGGGCTTTGCAGAACCCTGATGGAGATGTGGGAGGAGGAATGGAGGTTCAGGACCTGGAGGTGCTCCTGTTATTATGGTGCTGCCCCTCATCTCTTTCTTCAAGGGGCCTGATGTTATGTCTCTGAGTCCCATGAAGCGTGGCTGTTGTAGGTTTCGGTGATGCTCCCCAACGTATCCTGTGAGATCATGCCTTGCCATCACATATGATGGTACGTGGCAGAGGCAAGGGAATATGTTCTACCTCATCTTTGTCATTTTTAAGGAAATATGTCTAGCCTTCTAAATAGAAAAGTCTGAATTCTCTACTAAGAATTCATGTTCAGCATGATAGTATGATACTTTATGAGTGTTCAAAACTTAATGGAATTTAATCTTCTTCCTCATTTTGGTGGGGGAGGGATATTTTTTGCTCGTTGTGATAAAATGTAACAGTACAAAAGCAATCAAATTCTGAATACCAGGATAAGTAAACAGTTATCCTTATTCACAGTCCTAGGATGATTGTGTAAAATTCAATAGCAGATTCATTATGAAATGTTATAATAGTTAAGAAATCCTTTAAAGAAGATATGCTTCTTTCTGTGGAAGAAAAGAAACCCTCTTCATCAGAAAAATAATGAAATTTGATATGAGTCTTTGAAAATCACTCTGTATCCTTTTACTGTATATAAAACTCACAGAGCAGCAATTTCCAAACCTCTGATGAATGATACTTTTTGACCTCCTGAAATGCTTCTCTTTTGAATAAACGCTTGAAACTATAGGTCATTTGTGAGAATTAGGGTACACTGGCCTAGTACCCTTATCAGTATTTAAATGATCTCTGCAAAATGGTTTGCCGTGCATCTGACCTGTGTGGGAGTAAGTAAAAGGCTCAGTGCACTGATAGTGAGACTATATTACATTTCATAGGTAGGCCAGACACATTTGCTTTCCCTAACAGCATCTCACACTGATATTCTAGAGAGAGATTCTAGATATTCTAAACCTGTATTTCCTATAACCTGTCAGAATGCCTAAATCTCTTACACAGAAATAAGTAAATGAGAACACTCATCTTCAATGCAATTTTTTTTAAACTTAGATCTTCTGGGCTGTGGATCCTAAATGGGTAGACATGATTAACTGCAGTTCCAAGCCCTTGAAAGAGAGACATGTTTTGGGGTATGATCATATCCTCATCATTTCCTCATCTGTAGGTGATAATTGGTTCATCATAATACCTATAGAGAATCCCTGGGTGAGATACTAGCTTATCTTCAGATATCATGTATCTAATACTGATTTCAACTCCCATTTCATTAATTGTGAGGCTGTGTGTTAGATATAAGTGACATTAGATACTAGTGACTCACAGTCTGACTGTGCAGAGACTGAACTTTCTCCATCCTGACAAATTGTTTTCTGTAATATCATTGGTGAGGAGGGTTTGCTTAGCTCTGTGGTCACAGGAAGCTTAAAGCTGTGTTTATTATCTAAACATTTTTTATTTTTTCTGTAGCAACATAAAAATAATTTGTCATATGCCAAGTTTGGCTGATTTCTCTATTATCGGAACATCCAGATTGTAGTTATGATAAAAACAGTTTTGGAAACTTAACTGAATTTTCTTAAATGTGGGTATGGTTGTCTAGCCTTCCAGTCATTATCTCTTACAGAAAGAAAGCAGAGTGCACGGTAAGTCTGAGTGAGGCAAAAATATGAAACATAAGAGCAGCCAACCAGAGGATAATTACTTCTCATATCTCAGCCCTGCCATTCTGAACTCTTCACAGAGCAGCTGTAATGTTTATGAGCACATGTGAATAGATGCTACATATTTGCTGAGAGGCATGGTGGGTTCCGGGCTTGACGTATCCGTCATAGTCAATACATAGCACAGTGTCCTCCATCCTGACCCCTTACCATAGCAACTTCCTGGCTGCAACTTTCAACCACATATCAAGTGCTTCCTTTCTCAACTGTTTGAGGGCTGTTCTGGGTCCTGAAAGCCATGTGACTATTTGAGTCCCTCATGCTTAAGGGTTACAGTGGTCACAAGAATGGAAGCCCTTGCTGTTCTCCTACTTCCTGGAAATGACCTTTATATTAGCTGATGAAGATAAAAATAATGACTTCTTCAATAAGCCTTGCAGAGCAATGCAGTTTCTAGGCGTGCAGGAAGATAAACATGTATTTCTGTTTATACTTCATATTTTTGCAAGAAATCTCTATTCCTATTTATCAGTTTATCTGCAGAGACTGTGGTATAGATTAGGTATTTAGCCAAAATTCCTATCCTATGGAGCGCTTTATCTGAGGAATATCTTGAGCTTAGCTATCTTGTATCTGAGGAGGACCTTGAGTTAGCTATCTGGACTCCTAAACTATTCTTTTTCTTGCATCTTTTTGTCAATTGTGTGGCCAAGATGTTCATAATTTGATTACTTTTGACATCAGCTCTTCCTCATGAATAAATGACTGAACAAAATTATTTTAGGAAATGCTATGTTGTTTTGTTTTTTTGGGCATAAGTAGACACAGCCATGTTCTTTCGAGAAGGCAAATTGGGCTTGCTCATGCTTTGATAATTAACTGTTCATAAACAAGTAGTTACCTTAATATAGGGAAAACATTCTCCTTCAGTTGATAGTTTGGCTCTGAAATATTATGCCCTTTTTTTGTTTGTGCCAATTCTTTGTAGTTGTCTAGCAGTTTTATTTAAACACAGAATTAACACCATCCTTCTGAAATGCAAAAGAATGATGAGTGGGAGACATTGACTGTCGTTATCAGCAGCCAGCAATGAAGGTAAGCATATGTTCTGTGATAAGAGTGCAGTTGCACTGCTTGGTTGCTCAAGTAAATTTTGAGGGATTGCCACAGAATATTTAAACAAGACTAGAAACTATCATGGTAGATTGAATCCAGCATCCTGTATCCTGTCTGCAATAGCAGCTAGTACTTGATGTGCCAGAGAAATGTATAATTTAATAAGATTGGAGGATAATGTACCTTCTGAATTACTTGCTTGATTTATATTAGCGGTAAGACTTACTGAAGAATGGAGAAAAAAGGTTGAAAGATACTAGGGAGAAAATTTAAGATTAAATTAGCTGACTCATGTAGCTTGTTCTTTTCTAAAAAAGGATAATCAGAAACTGTTTAGAAATTGCATTTTTCTCATGTCCTGTTTTTCTTGCAATATTCAGAGCAGTGCTCTGTGTTGCTGTAATATCTAACACCTGTAACAAATTGAATCCTTAAGATTTATTACTGCTTTTTGAGTTTTAAGGTGTGGAGTTGTTCCATTTCTTGAAAAGTTATTTCAGTGGTATCATATCACACAGCTGTGTGATCATAGGAGGCATGAAATTAAATTGAATGCTTTTGTTGACTTCTCCAACAGAGATTTTAGAGCTTTGCACGGAGCAGATAACATAATGCTGCCTTCTGAAACATTTGAAATTCCAATTTTATATTCATTGCTAGAGACGTACAGTGAGTGATCCGTCAAATGGAACTGTCAGATGTTTGGAATAGTCCGCATTCTTTGTCCAACACTCAACCAGAGTTAGGCAAATAAGGTACATTTGTTATATGCTTTTGCTTCATTTCTGTGTTAGGCAAGGTAGTAACAAAAAATGAGAATAGTGTGACAGGATGTGTGCAGTCCATAAATTGAATTTTGTGCTAAGTAAGGCACTTCATTGTTTTTGAGACTAATTTCTTCAAGGCTGAGTGTGACAACATATTTTTAGCAGATATTAAATGGAAGTTGATTTCTGTGGAGTTAGACTGCAGTGTTCTATAATTGGGATCTCGTATTTCAGAAGAGAAGCTATTGAAATAGGGCAGTTGGAAGGGTTTGTGAAAACAGATGTTTGTTAGTTGTAAAATGGCTCTGGTATGTATGATGGAACCTTCTGCTGCAACACATCTGCAACACAATAAGAATGCAACACATTCTTATATATTATATATACTGACTCATTTTCTGTCAGTATTTTCATACATTAAAAAATGCAGGTAAGTCAGTTGTTGACAGCGCTAATAGATACAAAAATGGTGAAGCTGACCGCTAGGAAGTTGTTAGCAAAATCCACCTAAGATGACATTTGGAGCGTAATTACTTGTGTACTTATTACTTTCTTACTGCAGAAACATATCTGCCCCAAAGGAAGGAGAAATAGAGAGTTGAATTCTTTTTCTTCAGATCTACTCCTTCATCTGTTCTATCTCTGCTTATGTTGCCACAGTGCTAAGTTATTTGTCTGAGAAGCTGTCTGTTAACTGTTATGAAGATGGATGCAATGCAGCAGGTTCTGATGATCTTGTCCTTTCATGTAATGAGATCAGTAGTCCTTTCAGAATAAATATTGACAAACAGCAGCCATAGTTATGTCTTTAATGAACCATACAGTCAAATTTATGAATTCCCAAACAGAAGAATGATTAAGGCATCAGGCAGAGTCACATGCAGAAAACATAGAATATAATTAGCACAGATGCTATACTGAAATGTAGCCCTCTGTTCTCAGCCTGAAGAAAATGCTAAGATATTTGGGGATGTGCATGTATTCTTATGTGTCACAACTCTATATTTAACTTGTTCAGACTTTGCAGCTTTCTTAGGAATACGTGCACCAAAACAATAAGCTCCTAAGTTTCAAATAATTCTAGCAGTCAGATGTTATAAATATTGTTATTAATATATGTATATATTGTAGGCACTGAAGACATTGAAGTCACTGTAACTATTATCCCAAACCAGACTGGAACACCTTCCTGTACAGATCTCATCTGTTTAGCCCATGCAAATGAGTGGCAAGCTTAACAGAGGTGGGAACATCTGAGAATAGAACAAGGAACTACACTTACCAGGGGAAGGTTATTCAGTGTATCTGCTAGACTAGTTCTTAGATTATGCATATGGATCTAGTATAATGTATGCACCATGAAGAAAGAGGGGAGGTTGCAAATTTCATGGAATCATAGAATGGCCTGGGTTGAAAAGGACCATAATGATCATCTAGCTTCAACCCCCCTGCTGTGTGCAAGGTTGCAAACCACTAGACCAGGCTGCCCAGACCCACATCCAGCATTGTCTTGAATGCCTCCAGGGATGGTGCATCCACAGTCTCTTTGGGCGACCTGTTCCAGCGCGTCACCACCCTCTGAGTGAAAAAATTCCTCCTGATATCTAACCTAAACCTCCCCTGTCTTAGTTTAAAACCATTCCCCCTTGTCCTATTTCTATCCACCCATGTAAACAGCCATACCCCCTCCTGTTTATATGCTCCCTTCAAGTATTGGAAGGCCACAATAAGGTCTCTCTGGAGCCTTCTCCAAGCTAAACAAGCCCAGTTCCCTCCTTCATAGGAGAGGTGCTCCAGCCCTTCATTAAGTAAAGGTAGCAAAACCTTGCATTAAAATACACAAAAGGGCAAGACTTGAGATATCTTTATATTGAATGAATAGGTTAGTGATGGTTTACACTATATAGTCTCAGTTTGGCTGGACATGATGAAATGTAAGCTAGAAGTAATAGACAAATTGCTTTAGTTAATCATAACTGTTAGTGGTGCTTGTGGAGTCTAGGAAACTTTTCAAAATCTCCCTAACACTGAGCTTATTTTGTAAAAGACAGTGGAAAAACAGCAACCAAAGAGTTATATAGCTATCAACACAACTGGATCCTGGAAGAATACCAAAATAAACAAGTGATTTTAGGCCCCTAGAAAATCATCAAGAGATGGGTAGCAACTATCATGAATGTAATAGTAACAAGGCATGTTGAGTTAATTTGATTTTCTTCCCTGGCAGTCTGAATAAGGGAGAAGCCCTAATAATAAGGGAAACAAATCATCTTACTTTTACAAATCTTGATGCTCCCTCACTATGTCTAACTACTATAGAAAATATGCAGTAGGTGAGTCTATTAGAAAATGTAGAATTGGTGAGAAACATTTAGAGCAGGAATTCAGTTTTTCAAAGTCAAAGGCTATCTCAAGCAGGATTCTTCATTGATTTTTTTGAGTCTATTTTCTTTCAAACATACATGCAGTGTTTCCATCAGTGATTTGGAGGAAGCTCTGGAAAAATCACTTGATAAGAAAGTACAGATCAGGGAGACAAGAATGGCTGAACTGCAGAACTCCAGGAGATGATCTTGGAGGTCTTTTCCGAACTTGATGATTTTATGATGTAAGCTCTATAGAGAATTGCTAACTAGATAAGACTGAAGGGTGCAATGCTGTTGGAGGTAGACATGCCTGAAACAAGCTCTTGAAATAGGAGTCTCTTGTTTAGTGCGGACTTTTGCAGATCAGGAAGGCTGTAAATCAAATGTCAGAGTCAAAAGTGGTGAGGCTAGTCAGTGATCAAAAAGCATCCTACAAGGACAGAATGATACACTAAATGAAAAATCTAAGGAGACCGCTTCAGGGGGGGGAAAAAAAAAAGAAAAATGAGCTAAAGGCCAAGATGCTCAAGGATCTTATTCTCCATGATGATGTGTGCTAGAAATACTTCTAGCACTCATAAGATTTTAATTAAAAACTCAACAAGTGTTTTCTGCTGGCCTCTTGGTTTTAAGGATAATGATAGGAACTCTGGATTCTTTCCTCTGTGTTACTAAATCTTAACATCTTTATTAAGAAGGAAAGAATCCAAACAATTGATTTCATAAAAATCTGCTCTACTCTATTGATAACTACCATGTCACAGTTGACAGTTAATGAAATTTTTATTAGATAAAGAAGTACAACTGCACTGTTGTAGTGGGGGAAAAAAAATGTGGTTGAAAGCAAAAGTTACTTGGCCTTCTTTATTCTCACAGGTACCGGACATGTTTCCTGGTTTATTACCAAGTAACAAAATGGGGTAATGAAGATTTCAGGGAAGATTAATATGAAACAGGACCAAGTTTTCACCTAAATTATTTGTGAATTGAACTTAGGCTGAATAAGTAGGCTACAGTGCTTCATTACCAGAAGGCTACATTTTAAATCTGGTGGAAAAATTTGAGCAAATCAAAATGGGCTGGCAATGTGGCAGGCATGAGCACAATATAGAGCTCCAGGCCTAGAGTCCGAGTACCTTGCTTTGTGACTACCATATGCAGACAAGACAGGCTGGGAATGAAGCAAAGTGAAATGGCCTGGAAGCATTTTGTGTTACCCACCAGGCAGTGGGATAGCCTGAGAGAAGCTACAGGTCATGGTGCAGTGAGGTCAAGTTCTGGGGATTTTTCTTGGTTATTTTTTTTCTGTTCAGTTTTCTTATTATTGACAGCTGGTTAGTTGCACACGTTTGTCCCAGAGCAGTTGCAAGTTTTTGGCTTGAGGAGCCCTCTTCAGCCATGGTTTTAGTAGGGAGTGATATTGCCCAATGGAGAGCAGGTGGGGAACAGTCCACTGAGCTTTAACTTCATGCACAGAGCAGTTTGCAGGAAATCCTTCAGTTCAGCATCCAGGACTAGAGTGAGGGCCAGTTACTGTAAACGCAGGCTACTTGCCATCATGACTTCATAAGGGGCTGGGCAGTCAAAGAGAGAACAGGAGTTATATACAGAGCCTACGGCTTACTGATTGAAGCTTTATCATAGTAATTGCCTATCTGTACAACCTCATCTTTTTCAGCATGAGTAATCTGTACAGAAGCTGCTGTCTGGTGCACTAACTAAACAAACTGAAAAAAGAAATACTATAATCACCTTTCTCTACTCACTTTTCCTTTCAGTCATCTTGGATTCTATTTGTAACAATGGGAGATAAAGTACCTACAAATGCCATGCTTTAAATAATGTAGAACAATGCATCTGCACAGGCTACATCAATTATTTTTTGTCACCATGTTTATAATACTTGAACTATGAAGTCAAATAGTGAACAATCGCAATATTTCAGAAGCATATGATCTTTACTTAGCTTCCATAGTTCTCTTCTTAAAAGGTGAGAGAGCAGGAACCTGTTTATATTGAAATGATTGAAGATGACAAAGAACGGTTCTTGATCCTCGGTCACATGCTATTTGCTTTTAATACTTCCCCAAAAATATTTTGTACTGAAACTAAAGTCAGACACTGTAGTAATGTTGAGGCTGTATTTGGCTTAGTATGCTACATGTGCGCAGCTGAGCTGCTCTGTGCCCTACTCATGTCTGTACAGATGCACACACTGCACAGAAACAGTCCAGTGCTACTGCTGGAGCTCTATCAGGGCAATCTGCTTCATACTTTCAGGCAAACACAGCTGTGATAGCCTCAAGCATAACTTTATTACTAGAACATCAAGATATTTATTGTAAACTGTTTGACAAAATACTTGCTAAGGTTTAGTGAGTACATGTAATATATAGTGTACTGTAAAGTACACATTGAAGCAGTGGATAGTTGGTTACTGCTGATGATCACCCATGTAGGGGTAAACCATGAAGGGCCTCTGTGCAAATTAGCACTGATGGATGCCTGTTGCTGCCTCTGTCTAATTTGACATATATGTGAATTACAACATAACAAACTACAATTTCCAATCTATTTGTTGGCCTGGCTGTGCAAAAGGGGGTCTAAGCCCTGATCTAGACTAGGATCCTTGGTTACTCACACAAAGAGGTTATGAATACTGAATTGCCTGGATTATTTCCCATGTGCCTTGATACGCTGGAGACAGGACTATAGGAGAAGTTGGTAATTCTGTATAAGGAAGGACAGAGGCATAAAGAACTTGCAGGATAAAAATGCATATAACTCTGGTAGGATGAAGTGATCAAGCAGTTAAACAGCATGGCTCAGCTGACAGTATCACTTGTTAGTGCTTGGAAGGCATGTCTTGATGAATGATTGTGCACTGGCGTCACATTCCATGGGTATATCTAAGGACTAAGTCACAGCTGCATGGAAATTCAGAGTGACTTTATGAGAGTTCTAGTCACAAATGCACACCAGATTATAGAAAAATGATAACGTTGATCTGTTTTTAGGTGTGGAAGTTGTGATGGGTGATAGTCAAGCTTCTCCAGCTGGAAAGAAAAGACTGGCTTGTCACTACACTCCACTCTCTTTTACAATCAACAGAAGAGCACCAGAAATCCCATCCACATGTCTTCAAAGGTATCAGTGTTTCTGATAAAATATTTCCTTTTCCTACAAATTTTATCTTGCACTTACCATACCAGACTTTTCTGTGCAGTCAATGACCTTGGTGGATAGCTTTATGAATGTTAAAATAAGACTGTTCACTCATCTAGCTTTGCTGCCTTTAGAGCTGTGTATCTCATCTCCATTACAAAATTGCTCGATCTTCAGATACATGTGTTGTTTGTAGTATGTAAACTGGTACAAAATAACTCTTCCACTGAAAATTATACTTGGAAATGCATTACTAGTACCAGTTAATGAGTCAGCTAATCAAAATAAATACATCAGCTGTAGCAGAAATGCTAAATCATGGCTTGAACCAGTGAGTGAGCACTTGGTGGGAAGGCAGTGCCAACACAGGGGATCTCTGGTGGATGCAATGCACCTGAGTGACTGGAAGAGGCGGAGCCAGGATCCACCCCTTCCCAGACCTCATTTAAGGGTTGGCACTGGAGGCAAGGGGATCTTGCTGGAGATCCCTGCGTAGCTGAGGCCTTCTGAGGGTAAGCAGCCTCTTTTTGTTATTTCTGTGCCCGCAGCTGTTGCATTTGAGCAAATTCTCACTTGCTGCAGCCTAGGACCTTGCTACTCTGCTGTCATGGCTGTGTTTTCCATCACGTTACATCAGCTAATGGGAGAATGTTATTAACGGTTTCTGTCAAAAATGTAAGAATTCAACCAGTTCCATAATTCTCATAATCTCCATCTTGAGACTTCAGCATACTGTTGGTATTACAATGTCCCCAAATAAACTAAATACCTTGTTTAAGTTTAAGGGGAAAATGTTCAATGCAGTACGTTGTTTTGCTTTGTCAGTAGTTCTAAAGATATTGTTTATTTGTCTTGGCATTAAATTATTATTTTATAAATCTTTTTTGCTTAGATAACTGAATGAAGAAAAAAAATTGACATGCTCAGGCACATTTAGTACTATAAATCAGACAGAAAAATCTGTTTCCAGGAATCGTCTGCCAGAGTAATCAATAATTTCATTCACAAACAATTGGACATTCATATCCAAGTAAAAATATGGAACATGAAAATAACAACAGCAACAAAATGCAGAGTTCAATCTAATTTTAATGTAGCTATAAAAATATATATACATATGAAAATGGTGCAGAAGCTGGTGCAGAAGCTGGCCTGTAGAAATTTCTATTCTAGAAGCAGTGGGTGAGCTTTTCAAATTAAAAAGCCTGAGATATTTATTCAGATGACTGACTTTTATTTACCTTGGGTAAACCAATGGCTTATCAATTACACTGTAAAATGATGGAGATGGAGCACGTATCACCTATCCCATGTGAAGAAATGCATGTTTGATATAGTTTTTATTTTGTCAACAGTGATGTTGCCTAGCTTGCCTCAGGCTGTTTCTAGATAAAATTAAAGGTATTGATATTTTGGGATTGTTTGACCTTGAAAGTCCTGTGTGGTTTAATCTGTGTTGCTTAGAAATTTTGTATGTAGATAACGTGTGCCTAATGTATTGACTAGATATGTACAGGTAGGAATGCAAAGGATCCTTTTATTTTCCCTAAATGTCTTTTTTCACCTAAGGAAACACAGAGACGTAACAGCTGTTATGAAAACTTGTGCGTATACACCTGTACACATGTTTTGATTAATATGAACTTCTACTAAGTGTTAACAGCTGTCTCTGATAACTTGCATTGCCCAAGGGTGCTGACTGGTTGGAACATAAATTACGTGCTGTAGATCATAATGGCTTTTACTTTAGCCTTTAGCAAGCCAAGTCAAAGAGATAAATCTGAAAACATTAAAGTCAAAGAAGAGGAGATCACTGAAGTGACTCTGTAAAGTAAAAATCAAATACAAGATTTCAGTTGCTTATAGAAACTCAATAGTATTAACGGGCTTATTGAAGTGCCTACAGATCTCAGATATGTGCTGTAGCAAAACATGTGCTATAAATAAATTTCAAGAAAACATGAAGATAAAGGTCATGCTACGTATCAAATGCATTATTTGGCAGCTCCGTTGCAGTCAAAGACACAGTTTTCACACTGTTTGCTCTCACACATTTCCATTCTTAAAATGTGGAGGATCAGGGTCTTGTCAATGAACTGCAGTAGAAGGAGGAAATCATTCCTCCATTCCATCCCTTTAAAATATATGTGATGGCACAACAGTGCCTATGCATGTGCAAGGAACACAGGAAGGAGAGTGAGAACTCCGCATGCCACATGTAAAAACGTTCCTTCCACTTGCAACAGGGAGGAAGGGGTGATTCATCCTATGGTAGGCGTGTGCATTTGTTCCCTGAACACTTAGGTACTCTGCTGGACTCACCTCTAGCACATAGGTAATATTTTTTTTCACATTTGAATGCATATTGCTTACTGACTGAGAAGCAAAGTTTTATTTCTGATCAGTAAGTACTGGAGATACAAGATGCTCAATGCTGGGGGTTAGCTAGGCTGCAATTACCTTTAAATGAGTTTTGGTTGAAGCTGCAGATCTACATGAGGAAATATCTTTTAGTGATGCAAAACCAATTAGATCTCTCTGTGGTTTGGCACAGTATCTAGTGAAAAGAGGCTATTCCAGTTTGTTGCCTCCAGCTAATATTTTCTTCTATTGAAATTCTCATATTCTGGAGAGCATGGCTTAAAACAGAATGCAGCTTTTTTTTATGCATTTCTAGGAGAAATATAGCTTAAAAAATCACAGATTTTTGGATGGTGATAGAATATCTAGGACACTGAAAGTGAGATGAAAATGAAACGCTTCTGATTTCTGAAATAGAACATGAAAATGAAAAGTTGCATCCCTCTATAGCATTTCAAATGCATCTGCAACTTTTACCGAGTAGCACTTACTGAATCTATGAAATCTGTAGGTTTTTCAGGGTATGGAAACATTTCTGGTCTCTCAGCAGGTCAGGTAACCTAATGCTACAAATCACACCTCACATCAATGAAGAAGCCTTGTTGCTGAAGATGTTTCTGATACTGACTTCTGAATTACTTTGAATGAGGAAGTTGATAGTTGTAGGTAACTCCATAACTTCTGCAAATCTTTTGATTGCTGATGTTCAGAAGTTCTATCTGTGGTAATTTAAGGGTTGTTGGTTTTCTTTTTTTGTTTTCTTTTTCAGAGTTTCTAAATCAATAGAAAAACCTAACAGCATAAAATTATTTTCAGCAGTCTGTTCTTTGCTCACAGCCTTCCAAGTTAAAGATGAGAACAGCAGTGGAGTTGCAAATATTTTCACATGCAATTAAGGACTGTGTTTCTATTTCACGTGCTCTGTTCCCTGCTGCTACCTGATCACTCTATTCTGAACTATTTTCTGACCAGGAAGTGAATGTAAATTCATCTTTCATTTCGTGTAGCAGAAAGTTGACTAATTTTATGTACAGCCTTATAGGAAGCTTCAGAAGTGTAGCTTCCTAACTTCTGACTATTTTTTCCTGACTGCTTAAAATGAAATGCTGTGAGGTATGCTGCTAGCAGTTATAATGTGCAATTTAAAACAACAGTTTCATATTTATGTCAAAACCGAACCTGAAATGAATATTCTGAATTTCATGCAGTCTTCCTTCATTTTTCTGAACTACGTAGGTTTAATTCAAGACCTGGTTCACTAAATTCTTCCTCTTTCAAACTGCTCTTACAGTTGTTCAGGAACTAAGAGGGGATGAACAATATTCTTGTGATCATTTATATTACGTTAAAATGCTTTAATACGTACTACATAAAAGGCTTTATAAATTCCTCAGGCACTTTCTTCACATAAATTCAAGTACTTTCAAGGACATACTTTATATTTTTGGCAGCCCAAAGTACATGAAGTACCCTATTTCAGGCAAATAGAATTCTGGACTTGGGGCTTATTAGCAAATTCACCATTTTCTTCTGAAAATTACCTGCTATGGTACTTACTGGAAGAACTCAAAAAATACAGGAAAGGACAATGGTGTGGAAGGAAAAATTCAGTGAGGCTGAAACTGGAGTTTGGAAGAGGTCATGCAACCAATGTATCTGATTGGAATTTAGCCTGTTAAGGTGCCTGGTTGTTCATGTGTTGGATAATGATGGAAATGGACTCCCATGGGCCACCCATCTCAGCTGTGGTAGCACAGGCCATCTTAGATGGACAATGACTTCCTAACACCATCCAAGCAAGTGAACAAGTCTTTTCCTGCCTTACCAATCTTCTGTAAATGCCGCTAATACGCCAATTGAAATGCATTAACAAAAAATGTCCTGTGCTAGTTATTAATTTCCAGTATGTACTCGATGTTGATCATTATTTCTTAATAACAGAGTCGTCTTCATCAAGTAGAAATGCTCAGACACTGCTGTCTTGGAGATAAGATAGCTTGATTATTGAGAACAGATATTTGAGAACCATAGTTCTGCTCTAGTACTTTGTTTATAGCTGAAGTAGGAGGAAAAATATACTTGAAGTCTTTAGAAATCCTTTTTTTTTTTTCTCTAGTTCTCAAGGAGCACTGGATTTGGAATGATAAATGCCTAAAACTCCTTATTGCTATCAGGCTGAAGCCCAAACAAGTCTGCTTTCTTATAAGATAAGTCATACTGTGTTCTTAGAAAATAAGAGGACAGATTTGATACATCATCTTCCTTTTCAGTACTTCCAGGTTATCTACAAGAAGTATAGTGGAAAGAATGCTGAATGCAGACTGTAGTGAATGGGACAAGTCATTTACTTGTCCACACAAGTGGATACAAATAAGATACTGCACAGCATAAGCAATATCCCTCTTCAAAGAAGAGAAGGATTCAAGCTGACCCTTATCAACTACTTACTGCATAACTGATGGTAGGAGGTTTCTCGCCCTTCCTGGCTTCTTGTACTGTTGTGTATTTATAGAAGAAATTCTGGGTTGAGTTTCTGTGGTCTGTATTTTGTTACAGTGGATAATTAATTGATTATTTTCTGGACTTAATATTTGAATCAGATTTAAAACCTGGAGCATTCCTAGTAAGGACTCAACTACTGGTGTTCTTTTGTGCATTTTCCAGATAATTCAATTTCCAGCTTCTGTTATTATGGCGTTCATTAGATTCTCATCAACTGCATGAAGTAACCAGTCAGTTACAGGTTTTGGCCACGGAAACAGCAGTAGTAAGTGATATTCTTCCTACCAAAGCATTTTTTAACTCTATTGTGTGCTGTGGCATGTCTTCTGTCTGCTCTGGAATCAGTATAAGTAATCACGTCTGAACTGATGAGTGGGTACTAAATCTGTAGTTTCAGCAGTCTACCAGAAGGCACCGGAGAAAGATATCATTGCTCTAGATGCACTGCAACAAAAAAGCTAGTTTCCCTTGGCAAGATGAGAGGTATTTGCTGACCACAGTTAAAGCTCCACGAAAGGTTTTCTTTTCATGATGTGCCAGTGATCAACAGAGCTGTAGAAGTAACTTCACTTAATCCTTTATCTCAGTCACAAAAAGCAGCTCTCTTTAGGAAAAAATAAAAAGCAAATACTGTGGTTTGCTTTTTGAACTATTACCAAATATACAGATCTCCAACAAATTAAACTTCTTATAATAGCAGGTTTTATGCTTGTGGGCATATTGGAAGGTAATGAGTAGTGTAATTTAGACAGCAATGATGAATGTAGAATTTATGTCACTTACTGACACAGTTCTTATTTGACTTAAATATTGAAATGCCTTGCAAATGAGACTTTACTGGTTTGTGCCCATTTCTGATGCTTCAGGTAATCATCATTATTGCCAGCTGAATTATCTAGAACGCCTGAAAAGGCATAGCATGTACATCATGGGGAGGGAGGTTAGAAGCATTGCATAAAGCCTTTTGCTCACTATTGCAGTCCTCTTCACACATGCTATGATAATTCCTATGACAATGCTCATAACCTACTCCGGCATCTGATGATAAGATGTAGTTTGTTTTATATACTGTATCAAGAATTACTGATAATATAACCTTTTCGATGGTGTGTGCTCCTCAGCTGAATTCTGTTCTTCCCACTACCTCTTTCTGAATGTTGATAAACAATCGAGACAATCTGAAAGCAAGCAGCAGCACTGCTGTGTGCTGCTTTGTGTGCCTCTGTTACTGTCCTTTTGTCTCAAGATTCCTATGTGTGATCTACAGTTGAAGTAAATGTGCAGCACTTTTTAATGCCCTGCTAGACCTAGAATACAGGATTGGCTTACAAGAAAAGTTATAAATACTTAGTGCCAGAGATATAGAGCCCTACATAGAAAATTTTTTTTTCTTATTCTAGAAATGGCTATAAAGTCAAACTGTCTGGAAGAGCAATTTCAGATGCTACAATTCACACCAGTGCTCAGATATTCCTCTGCTGTATGCTGCTAATGCCTTCCTTGGACTCGCAACAATCCTGTGTCTAAAGACAGTGTGATTGCCAAGGTTTGATCC
This sequence comes from Numida meleagris, assembly GCF_002078875.1. Lineage (NCBI taxonomy): Eukaryota > Metazoa > Chordata > Aves > Galliformes > Numididae > Numida > Numida meleagris. The sequence goes on along the minus strand of NC_034412.1, from coordinate 25,137,150 downwards.
AAGTGTGAGAGCTGCAGGATTTGGACACAGGTCACTGACGGAAACAAGACCGTGCTTACTATTGAATTAAATAACAGATCTGGCTGAGCAGTCATTGAATTATATCAGTGGAGTTTCTTCCCTTCCACATCGTTTCACTTCTGTCTTTTTCCACCAAATATACTTCCTGTATTTTTCACTGTGTTTGAGGCACACATTATTGTTTTCATAATTATATTCTTGTCTAATGTAGTACCAGAAGAGGTACAGTCACTTGTTTGAAAAGCAGAACACAACATTCATTGGTGGCATTAATTTAGCCCTCTGAGCCACAGGATCTCAAAATGCTGCACTTACCCAATCTTCAATATTTCTGTAGGACAACGTATATTGAAAGAAATATACAAGTTTAAAGCAAAAGAGGGCAACAGCACCTATTTTTTTCCTTCGTTGTCCTTTACGGAAAAACATCTGGATATCTGGTAAAGCTGCTCACAATTTGAACTACTGTCTGAGGTCATTCAAAGTCTGTTAATGGAAACAGATTTAACATACCCTTAATTTGGATGTCAGGAGCTTAGGTCTCAAATGTGTGGCAATTAATGTGCTGTTGTCAGGAAGATCCACAAGTGAATTGGACTTGCCAGTAGTAACCCTTGGGGGAGCTATTTTACACCTGCTGCTAATCATTCATACATGTGGAACAGCCTTTAGAACAAGCCTGGTGCAGGTGGATAAAAGACTTGATTTATTGACCTGTTTTCCCAGTCTTATTGAAATGAATTTTAAAGTCTTTCAGTTATTAATTCCTGTAGATTAGCTAGTATGGAAGCTGTTTATATTTGGGCATTGAGATAGAGATGAAAGTATAAGAGCAGCTCTTTAACCTTTGAGGAGACCCTTATATTTAGTTGCCTGCATTAACTTAATGATTAATTTCTTATTCAATTTCCTGTTACAGTGGAGTCCAGGAAGGCGACTGGCAATTTAGCAGCACTGATAGATGTGGGTGACTTAGAGTATAGGACTGCAATGCTAATACCTCTTTCTACAAAGTACAAGTACTATAAGTAAACTCATTCAAAAAAATATTCAGTCTTAGATTCTTGAGGAATTGTCAGATGTGTTATGGGTGCTATAATTCAGGAACTGTTGATTTCTCAGTGTGAAGATAATCAGAAGGAGACAAAAAAGTCCTCTGGAGAGTAGCTTCAGAAGATATTAGCAACACATATAAATTATAAAGCTGGTAGACTTCAGAGTTATTTCTGTTCAGCAAAGGCATATTTTTTTAGCTGTGTGAAGGCAGTATGAGTTCATGCTGTGCATTTCCCTCAGTAGCTGGAATCCTGCTAATTTTGTATAAGTCTTTAATATGTGTGTGCAAAGCAGTTACAAGGTATCAGTATCATATCTACTAATTTTCAAGCAATGTAAGTGAAATAATTTGATTGGAGAAAAAAATAGATGCGGATAAATGAAGTTTGTTTGGATCAGTAATTGGCTGACGCTGACTGACACCGATCAGAATGGCATGAACAGAAGTCCCTGTCAGCTATGTGTAGATTGCTCTCCTGAGCTTATGTTATCAAATTCATGAAGCAAACAAACAAAACAAAAATAAAAAAGAAAGGAAAAAAAGATTTTTTTTCCACATTTTCTGCTGCAGTTATATTTATAGTGTCATTCACAGGCATGCTTTGATGGGGTACGTATACGCTATCAAAAAGGAGAGTTCATGGTCAGCGTGCTTTTTCTCTTTTTGTCTGGTGTGTGTGTGTCTTCTCATAAACCTGTGAGAAAGGAACACAGGTGGTCATACTACCTAGCTCTACATACCTCCATTCTGTTCAAATCCTCATGGCCGCAGTTATCCAAGTTGGAATGCTGGCTGGCATGCCATTCAGTGCTCCTCCTATCCCAAGGGCCCATGCTGTCCTCCCACAGACAAGCCTGGTCCACTGCTCTTGGCTTCTGGTCTTGCTGCTGATGACAGGCACATTGATGTTACTGCCACAGTGCTGCTCTCTGGGATGAAAGATTTCCTCTCCATCTGCAGCATGCACAGCTGACAAGCATGCTGATGATGCATGTTATTGCTTATCTCCATCTTCACCTTTCATGTGGGATTCTCTTCTTTCAGTGACAGTTGTGCTTCCTGCTAAAGGGTCTTTGTGGTTTAGAGATACCCAGATGGGCTGTGTTAGTGCCTTGGGTAGCCTCTGCCAAACGAAGACAGAAGCATGAGGGTTATAGTCAGTTTTGTGCCTAAAAAGGCAGCTCCCAAGGCCCAGTGTCCCTCCACAGCATGGTGAGAAAAGGCTGCCTCTCAGAACTGACTCATCATGTATAGACATTTACTGCTTTGCTTACTCTCTCCACTTACTCTGTCCTTTTCCACATTTTTTCACTGTTTTCACAAATTGTGATTCAAGTAGCCTTCATTCACTCACCTTCCTTATTTCTTACGGATCAAAGGCTTTTCTTTTTCACACTCTCCAGTCTCCACTAAAACTGTGTACTGAGCAGTTCTGTATGTAGATCCAGAGTGTCTTGCTCATAACCAGCTAGTCATGAAAACGCTGAATAATTCTTTTGGTGGTAGTATTTGTGTCAGGAGGAAATTTGAGGCTTATTTTTCATCATAGACAGGATTTTGCTCTTACCTTTCACTCCATTTTTTACATATTTTACTGCACTGTGATTTTTTTCCAGAGGCAATTAGATGTTAGACTTCACAGACTTCCTGGGGAAGTGAGTTAGTAGCTTGTGCCTCACCAGTAAGACACTGAAGGAAGTTTTACAAAGATGTAGTATACTTACTGTGCCATCCAAGCACCTTCTTTGTGAGTGACAGGATTTTAAATGCTCTGCATCCTCATTTGGGGTTAGAATTCTTCCTTGTTCTGAGGGCAAAAACTGTATTCCTAGAGCCTAATTCCACCCAGATGGAGTTTCCAAGCCATGTGGAAATGCTGAGTGCCCACTTCCCTCAGAAGCTGAGTTCCTGCCCAAACTGCTTTGAAAATGTCTATGCTGCCTGCACCAAAGAAATGAGTCCAGACAGCCTTTCTTTTCCCTGGAGGCAGGAACAGTCCAAAAAGGGTTTCTGAAGAAGCTGATTGAGTTCTGCTTATTACTGCAGTAGTACTATGGAAAAGGTGGCAACAAGACAGTTCTGAGAGAGTTGCTTTTTGTTTTGTAACGTTTTTGAGGTTAGTCACACGTATCCTAGTTGCTTGGAATGCTTTATGGTGTGTTTGGCTTCAGAGGTATGACTTATTTCCAGTAATCATTGTAAGACATGGCACTCAAAATAATGTGTTTTCTGATGAGCATTTTTTTCCCATGATTTGTTGTGTATGGAAATTACTTTGCCCCTATACTTGTAGCACATCATTTTTTTTTTTTTGAGTGAGGAAACTGAAAGTGTAGACACCTTCACCAAGGGTTTCTTTGTGAAAAATACTATGTTATTGAAATAGGCTTTGAGAAATTGATAGACATACAGAAATACATAAATAACGTGCCAAACCAAAGCTTTGGGCACCTTCACAGAGTGTAGATATAGCTAGGGCCACCACAACCCTCCTGTGGATACGCTATTTATTTGGATTTACACAGCCACTCTGGTTCTCCTGCCTCCAAGCGACTTCAGGATGATTTGACAAATGTGCGGAGCTGTGAATGCAATGTGGTTGAAATCCCATTTGACTTGCCTTCCTCCTTTAAGTAAGGAAATGACACGATACTTTGTTTCACCCAGCAACAGAAAGATTTCCCTGCCTTGAAGGAGGTTTGCTGTAGTTAGTGTTACTTGCACACACAGATAAGATAAACAGCTACATCAGCCTGTTTTGATCCTTGATTGGTTTCAGGACAGATCTCTTCTCTCTTTGGGCAGGAGGTACCAGCACACTGATGTATATGCCACATTTTTCTATTAATTGAAGTGTGCAGTTACTCCCATGAATATCAGAGCACAAGTACGCTCAGAGCCTGTAGTGGTAGGATTTAGGGACCCGCTCTTTGCTTTTGGGACAGTGTATGCATTTTCTGCAGCACTAAGCAGTATGACAGTAAGGCAAGAAAATCCCAGCTTAAAGATGTCCTTTGAAAGCAACAGAACTCTGACATATACACTGTACAAGTGAAGCTGATTCTGCAAAGCTTTTGAGAATTGTCATGGAAAAAAAACTAGTTCAAACGGCCTGGTGAATTCTGCCTGGGCTTCCAGCATACTTTTCTAAAAAAAAAAAAAAAAAAAAAAAAAAATTTGCACTAGAGCAATATTTTACCATCATTCTGAAGTACTTGCTGTTGGGAGGCAGGGGGAAAGGGTCTTTGATTCAAGGCTGAACGCTGTTTGTTCTTGTTCCCACACTGGAAGGAAAAGTCTACAGAAATTATTTTCATTTATTTACTGAACAGATTAGAGTTGTGTTCTTGTGCTATTCACATCACCTCCTGAACAGTATTCAGTGTGGAAAGTCAGTCTCCTGGCTGTTACGGTCCTATCTGTTGATTCTTCTGAGACTGGTTTTGGGTTCCTTCTGTTCAGGAAGCTGCAATCACAGCTAAACACAACTCTTCTCCATCTGCCACCAGCCCCTGTTGTTCTAAAGACAAACTACAGTGGGAAGACTAATGGCAATTGATATTAAGGACTAAAGTTGTTTGACTGAATCTTTTGAGCTGCTTGATTTTAACCCTGGAGTATGTGTTTATTTTGAAACAAAGTATATCTCTGAAATATTTTTTTTTCACTGGCACTCTTTTTTTCTAACATAGAAAGAGCAAACTGTGGAAGCTCTAGATTTGATCTTCTGAGTTACAGTACTTAAAAAGCTACAGGGATTTTTTTTCCTTCTACTCTGTGCTTAGAGACCAAATTAAATTGACCTCATTTTCATTCCTTTGCTGAGTTTTCTTTTCAGAAACCATTAGCGACTGAATGCTATGCTTTCATTTTTGTAAAATTATAAATGTTTTCTAGCACTAAGGTCTGTAATGCTTAAGACCTTTCTCTTCACCCATAATCCTTCCACTGTACCACAGCATGTGTACACACAAACATTACTCTGAATTCTGAGAGACTTCAAACTGAATTGTGACTTCAGGTTATTTTAGTAAAGCAGCCATCATTGTAAGATAACTTTGACATTGACCTGGCTTTCATTCAAACACTGATGTTTTCTTATTTCAGTTTTCAAGATCTAAGAATATATCTCTTATAAACCACCTTTTCAGAATATTTGTGCAGTAAAATCCATAAAATAGAAAAATAGCATTGGAGGAATTCATATATTCTGTGCAGAAAAAGTTAAGCCTTCGCTGCATTCCTAGAGCTTGCCTTGTAAAATTCAAAGGATGTCTTAGCATTTTTGAAACAATTGGTTGACCATCTATAAACTATTGCAGTGGTACTTCCCTTTAATCAACTTCCATATTTATTCCATAATTATTTTTTTTACTAAACTTTGAGTTTTCATTCTATTTTACTGTTCTCATCTTAATGCTTGAAAACAGGTAAGTGCGTGGTGTTGGGTTTGGGGGCTTTTATTTACCTACATATTCAAGATGCCTTTATAAATCACAGAATGTTCCTACATTTGGAAGGCAGCAGGAACCCAAAACCTGTGCTTTCCCTGAATCTTTCACATCTCACTCTGGTGAGTGCAGTTGTGTCTGCACTTCAGGATCCAGCTGTTCCTGTCCTCTTTATTAAGGTCACTAAATAAGAAGCTATTTAGTACCGCCAAGAGCACTTCAAAAAGGGATATATTTTGCTCCTTCAGCACTGCTGTGCTTCTCAGCAAATTTTAATGTGAGTTAATCTATTTATCTAGATTGCATTCATTACTACAAGGAAAATTAACAGTGAGGTTTTAAGTTGACTGCATTTCCACATTACCAAGTTGAAGTGGAAATTAATAGATATTACAGGAGACTACAGGAAAATGGTACACTGACATCACAGCAACAAAGCTACCCTAAACCCTTACTTAATGCTTTCCTTACTTGACACCCATCACCTTGTTCAGTTGCATGCATTCTGAGTAGCAGAGAAAAAGAAGGTATAATTCCCCCACTACTGGCATGTAATTAAAAAAATCTACTCTTTAGTTTTGCTCTCTATAACTACCTGAAGGGAGGTTGTAGTGAGCTGAGGGTAGGCCTCTTCTCTCTTGTAACTAGCAACAGGACGAGGGGGAATGGCCTCAAGTTGTGCCAGAGGAGATTCAGGCTGGACATCAGGAAATACTACTTTCAGAAAAGAGTGGTCAGGCGCTGGAATGGGCTGCCCAGGGGGATGGTTGAGTCACCATCCCTAGAGGTGTTCAAGAAACGTTTAGATGTTGTGTTGAGAGACATGGTTTAGTGGGGTTATTGGTGGTAGGTGGATGGTTGGACTGGATGATCTTGTAGGTCTTTTCCAACCTTGCTGATTCTGTGATTTAGATCCAAGTGTTTTGAGTGTATGGCTACCGTATGTGTCCCTACGCTGTATTTACAGTATTTCCCCAGTAAGTTTTGTGCATCCCTCAGCTCTTTCCAATGTGAAGCATGCTGAGCCAGCACCTATGTCTGCAAGGAATTTTGGTATTTATGCATGTAGTTTAGTAAAATATATTTATAGAAGAATAACCAGCTTTGTGCTTACATCTCTTGCATCAGAAATAATTCAAAATGGATGGGTCATGAAAGGTTTCTATATTAATTCCACTTTCATGAAACAGCTTTTGACAAGATTCATAAGGGATCACTTTGGATGAGCACGTTTTTAGTGACAAAAGCAAGACAATAAAGTGATTCATCTAAATACACGATTGTCTCTTGTCAATAAGTAAAATGAAAAGAGACAGAACATCTGTGATCACAGAAGAATTCAGATAATAGAAAACTAAACACATTTTACTTTGGAAGCCATGTACTGAATCTGAAGAGGTAGGTATTACTCTACCAGTTGCCCGTTGTATACTCATTCTGAAATGAAAAATATATTGGATACCGTTTTTCTGAGGGCAAAATATTTTTGTTCCACTGCATTTCAGAAAAATGTATTTTGTAAACAACCAGACCATGCATCTTGCCACAAAGACTCTATTTTGAAAAACTGGCAATAGGAAATACCTCAGTTATAAAAATTCACAACTGCTTGAGTGGAAGTTTAACTTTAGATCCAAAAAGCCTATCTAGTAAAGCAAGACGTGGGTGAAGACTGCTATTAAAGTGTAGTTTAGCTCAGCTGTGTCAAATCAGCTTTAAAAAGGATATTTGCGTGGTAACCTAATCAGTGGAAAGAAAAGGTGATGTCATGTGTGTAAGTATACTCTAGACATCATAAATATCACGAGAAGATTGAAAATCTGCTCTTAATTTTAAGGTACAATATTATACTTATCAGACAACTACTTCTATTACAAATACTTACATCGCTAGTAGTTTGTGTCACATACTCCATAGCAGATTCGAAGCCACTAGTTGTAAATATGGAGTGAAAGGATGGATTTTATAGCCATTAACTGTCCCAGTATGTTACGTATTTCTTTATACTTAGAGTAATGCTGTGATCATTCATTTGGGAATCTTCTTCGTCAAGTGTTTCAGCAGCAGTCTCCTTCACAACATCTTCAGCCTCAAGCTTTTCTGTTTTGGTGGCAAAAACTACAGGTAGATTAAAGTCCCATTGTCATTTGGATTGTGTGTGTGCCTTTCACCACCAGCCCACCCTGCAGCTTTTGTGATTTCATGGTGGTGGAACCACGCACTCCAAAATCATAGGAAATCCCAAGTCTGACTCAAAGTTCGAAAGACTTCTTAAGGAAGTTCATTTGCATTTTGCTACTGGAGTCATTTTTTTAAGCTCTACATAAAAATATTAAATGATTGTTCATGTTCAAAGGAAAGCAGAGTTTCTGGCATACTGTATAATGCCAAGATCTGAGGATTTTAGGCAAAAAAAAAACATGCCTGACACTTGTGATAAAATCTCAGGAGGATCTATGCATATTTTGAACTGAGAGATCAGAGTTAGATCTGCTCCTGTTGAGCCTGTGTTGGAAACATGCTCTCTGATTCAGTCACTAGACTAATTCTGATCTTAAAAATACAAACCCAGCTCCCACCAGTTTCCCTTGCACAGTTATCAATGGAAAAACTTCAGTCTGTTTAACTTAGCTCAATGCTATTTATTTCCAGCCTCAAATCTTATAAAGGACTTAGAAGAAAATTATTCAGATCATAGAATACTATCCTCACGTGCTGTCTGCTTCTTTTTAGTGGTAGGTGAGGTGGTACCCTGAGCATGGTGATTAGCTCTCCTCCTTCCCTGTTTAGCCGAGTACTTGGGATCCCAGGAAAAATAGTATATCTCTGGTTATGGACAATAATATTAATTTTTTACCAGTAGTGGTACATGAGAGTTGTTTCAGCTCTAGTGGAAGGGAAGAAAGAAGGGGTGTGCAGATTCCCAGGAAGACAGTGATTCATAGTTCAGGGCCAAGCTTCAAGTCCTCATACTAAAGCTGCCACGGGTTTTCAGACTCAGAGTTCTGATTTGGGATCGGCACTTACGATGAGTTGAAGTCCCTCTCTCTGCCTCATTTAGCTCATATTCACTGCTGTGAGCATCTTGGCACCTTAGAAGTTTTCAAGGGAGCTGACTTTTCTTGCAAACCACTTACCTACTTGTGTGAAATTATGCTGAAACAGGATGATGCCTAACTACAGGGACAGGAGTTTGCTTTAGAAGTTCTATAGGGATTCAGCTTTTTCCCTTCTTATACATGTATTTGAATTACTTATTATAGACAGACTGGCTGTTGGCATTTTTTACCAGTACTAAAGTAATATACTTAAGTAGTGAACACTGTGAAACAAGTTGTGGGTGTGCATTGAGGATGAAGATCCATCCTTGTATTTATTTGTCCAGAAGAGTTCACTCTCTCTCCATCCTTGCACCTGTAATGAGGGTTTGATGGGCCACTCTGCTGGCACCAGGTGAAATGAGATGCTGGAGCCCTGTGTCTGATTTGGGGTCATGGGGAGGATAAGGGTTCATACTCCAGTGCGAACTATGGATACATCCTCTACCTCTCCCACATCTCCATTCAGACTGGTAAGGCAAACTGTGTGAAAGCTTACTTTAGCTGCTCATTTAGATGATTAGTATTTCTTTAAAAAAAGAAAAAAAAATTCTTAATGGTTATTTCCTACTCACTTCAAGCGTAGCTACTCCTGAGAATTTTTGCTGCATTTTAACACAACAAATCTTCACTTTTCCACTTCCATCACTGATAAATGAAGCAAATTCCAGCTTAAAAATTACCATAAACTTGAAAATTAGTAAAAACTAACAACTTCTATCAGCTGAATTAAACCACTTAAAGCAATGAAGAGACTATAGGGAACATGATGATTTAGATGAAGTTAGTAACTTATTCAGACTAACCTGTTTTATCTTGCACCTGTATTTAATTGATAGAGTAAAATAGTTATGGACTGAATCTGGAAGAAAACTGATTCTTCCTTGTGATTTTAAGATAAAATTTACCTTTTTAAACAAAACTCCATCTGTTTCTCACACACAGCTTCCCAGTTCTACCTCCATTGCTTTTCCTGGAACAACAAAAGAGATATTCCTTAGAGTATTAAAGAGGAGAGGATGTTTGAATTATTCATATATGTTTGTTATGGTGAGAGAGAGGCTTTTTTTTTTTTTAAATGTACATGCCTGGAAGAATCATGGTACATGATGTACCATCTTGTCTGCTCATTTCTACCATTTACATTCTTATCACCAGCAGAGACTGAAAGGTTGTGGTTTTTTTGTTGTTTTGTTTTGCTCAGTGCTCTACCTGAATTTTTGTATACTTGAACATTTAAGTTTTCCTGAGTCTTATAAACAGAACTTACCAACAGAACTGACTTCTATGACTCAGTAACATTTTAGCTTAATTGTTTATTCAGCATAAAAGCCTTCTCATGAATACTGTTTGAGGGCTCAAGCATAAAACAAACTCAGAAAACACTATTATTTTGTTGTGCTTATACAGGCACTGGATGTCCTAGAGATATAAGATACATCTTGATACAATATACGGCTCCTACTTTTGGTTCTGTGTGGGGAGGACAATGCATGTCACCAAGAGTTATTCTTTGGAGTAATTTGTTGACACTGTGCTCCAGTGTCAATATCCAAAGCGTTCAATTAAGTATGATTCCTTGTGCTGTCTTCCTGCTGCTTTCTGGTCAAACAGTACATCTGCCCAAATCCTAAGATGGCACTAATGGACTAATCCATTCCAGAGAGACAGAGTACATATTTTATTTTTTTTAAATTGCTGTTTTCTGAACCAATCCTTATTCTCTTGGGCACAGCTGCTCTTTCAGTGTGGTAAACTCCTGCCTATTCATTGGATGGACTGTGCTCCCTCCGGTGCCACTCCAAAGCCGTAGCAGCTCCTGAGGGCTTCAGTGATTAAGTGCTGATCTACTTTCTCTGTTTTCCTTAAATGATGAAAAGCCTATTCTTAGTCTCTGTCCATTACCTAGTTGCTTGAACACAGTAACTTTCACAGCAACCAGGTTCTTAATTCCCAGTTTGACTTGGAGTGAGTCATCTCTGGGGAAGAGCTGTTGCCAGTACTTCTAGTTTGTCCTTTTCAAAACGTTCAGCTTGATTTAAAAGAAAAATAATAACAATTGGTGGGATCAAGAAAAAAATATTTCAAATAGAATTCTACAGTAAAAAATTGATCTTATTTTCAGACAGAGATGGAATCCTAGTATCTTTCAGTGACAACATGGCTATTGCTAATCTGGAGGGATTTTTATAATTTAAAAGCTAGAAGGGCTTCTGCTAGAAATATAAGGAGTAGGAAAAAAAAGTGGAGGGGGACAACTTGTACGCTCTCTTTCCCTTAGCTCATTCCCAAGGGTAAGGGGCAAGGACAGACAATTCCCATCAGTAGCAAAGAAGAGACATGTCTCCTACAAAAAATGAGTAACATGCTGACAATTTGTATCATTGCTAAATGTGCCCCTGGACTCCCAGATGTTAACGTGACATGATGAATCTTTCAAGGCTTATGTATCAGGATTGTCATGAATTATGAATCATCAGCTGATAAAAACAAACACGATGGTGCCAAAAACAACCTATCAAAGCATCCTAATAAAGGGGAAGGAAGCGCCCAAGACAAGTATTTAGAGCTAAAGTATGATTAATCTGAATGTTTATGGCTAATAAACCACCCTCTCAACTAATGTACTTCTAATTTATTTCATTTTTATCTGGTTTACTATATGGTATTTGAGATAATTGTGCTCTGGCTTACTAATTGAAGAACAGTATCAATTGGAGACCATGACATGATAACATTTGGATTATCCATAAAATATATTGTTAAACAATGTAAGACTTTTTCACCATTAAAAAATACTGTCACATTTGAAGTAGCAGTTGGCATTTCTCCTTCACAATGCTAGTCTGGATTGCAGGACCATGGTATTCTTACCATAGCTCTCTGCTTTCAGACAGAAAATAATGGAGCTGACAGAATAATCTATAATGAAGAACTTACTCCACAAAGGAATCATTTTGTCATTATGGAGCATGATAATAAAGATTCTTGCTAATTTAATAATTCCCTAATTATATTGGATTTAGGAAAGGAGGACTTAGTTTTAACTGTGTGGGTTCACCGATGGCAAATTCTTTCCTGTAATTTCTCATCATTTAAAGTACTCAGATTAATTATCGCTGCATAGATCCGTTCTGTAAATGCAAACTCTTTGGGTACAAATGTTCACCCTAGGAGAAAATGAAAATTAGCTTTTAAACTACTGGTACATAAACTATGCAACTGCATTTTTCGAGAACACAGCGCAGTTAAAATTTAATTATTTGCATGTTAGCTGAAAGTTAGGGAAAAAAAAAGGCTGCCAGTTTGAATTTTAATGTAAAGGCATAGTCAGAGGACTTGGTGTTGCTCATCCTTCTCTGTAAAATAAATTTATTCGACATTGCATCTTTATACTGCTTTAACTCAGACTGATGCCACTGTAATAGAGGCTGTTGAATATTTTACAAGATTTCCTGTTTCTAGAAGTCACTAGCATAGGGTACACGTTGAAAACACAGTGATCTTCCTGGACAGCAAGAATATTACCTGTGATTCCTTGCAGCCTGGGGTCTTGGGAGGGTGTTGAGCAGCCCAGGAAAGAGGGCAAAGGTTGGAGTCCTCAAGGTAACGAGCCATGGGCTGGGGAAGCAATGCATGAAGAAGCAAAAATGCCTAGGAGCATCAGCCCTGACTATAAGAGTCCTATAATTGGTTATGAAAGGAGAAACAAAAATGTGGTCAGATATTAACAATCTCCAGTGCCTTGCCTGGGTTGTTGGTTAACTGCTGCATGTTCTTCCCCCTCAGAAACTGGAACTTCAGTATGATATGGCACAAGGTTTTACTTGTGTGCCAGCCCAAATCAGCCCCCACTGGGGCCTAACTGCAGATTGTAGTGTCAATGCTCTGCTTCTTCTCTCCTTGGCCTTGAATAACCTAAGGCACAGGTGTCCTTTTGCTTTGCTTTCTGCTGTACTGTGGTCTTATTTGCCTATCCTGAAGTTCTCTGGATAATGTAAAATTAACTCATTACCTCCATGTCATGAGATATAAAATAACAATGCAGTACCGTTCTTAAAAATCACACCTTGGAATTAAAAGACACACAGTCAGCTGCCAGCACCAAATTGCCCTAGACTGCAGTTTAAATTTAGTTTAAATGTCAGAAAAGATGGATTGTACCCTAGACTGTGGGTAAGCTGCAGCTCGGCCATTTGTCTTAGTGTGAGAGTTATCCTGGAACAAGCCAGAAAACAGACAGTAATTGGAGCCACTGTTCCTTCATTGATTACTCTCTCTGACTTCTAGGTGTGGCTGGCAGAGAGGAGGAGGAGAACAAAGTCACTATGTTGTTTTTGTGCGGTACCCAGGCTGTATTGGTCTGTCATGGATGCACTCCCCACAGCTCGGTAGGAGCCCACTCCCCTTTACCTGACCCCTTGGATCTGAGGCACCTCAGCAGCAGGCCCTTCTTCCTTTTTCTTTCTCTGGAGTGGGAAGGTTAGAAAAATGCTTCATAATGATGAGGGGAGGGGCCTGGTGCAACTACAAAACTGGTGTATGCCTGAGGTTAGACTTCTGTGCCATCCAGCACAGACTTGGCAGCAGTTCATTCTCTCTCAGCATCACTCCATGTGCCATAGCCTAAACACCAGGGTCCAGGCCATCAGACTCCTGTACCCTCCTTATTTGTCTGCACACCACGGGATACATCTGATCTACCCATGTGCAAGCGCAAGAGAGCCTTTGGTCTGCTGTGCAGCTCAGGGCTGTGACAGTCTCACTTAAGGTCGATAAAGGAGATAAATAACTCCTGGTAGGTGTGCAGTGATTGACCTGCTGCTGGGCTGCCAGCAGCCTGCAGGCACATTGACACACATCAGCCTTGCTTTCTGTCTGAGTGCCTTCCTTAGGGACGGACCTTCCCTGCAGGTCAGATGGAGCTGAACACCACGGTCTTTCCTTCTGCTGGACTGTGGCTGTACTGAGAGAAGGTCTGGAGGGAAATACAGAGCTGGGACCACAACTGAGGAGTGTGAATGTAACAGTGAGTGTGTGGACTGAGAATTAGTCCCTCCATGTTTGTGTCCACTAATAACTTTCAGGAAGCAGCCATGGGAATACTTTTTACCTGATGTAAATTTTACCTTTAACCTGATATAAATAAGCAACATTTACCATCCTTATTAATAATAGTGTTTCCATTGTCTCTATCAGTAACGTAATGTTTGTGTTCCCTTTCCTGTCATTAGTAGAGAGATTTTCTTTTTTAAATCTAATTTTTTTTTATTTTTTTTGCCCTATTTTCTTTTCTTAAAAGAAATCAAAACTTTGCTGGAATACGTCAGCTCTGCTGTCCCACCAAGAGCAGCTAGCCAGCCTTGTTTGTTTTGCCAATTAGTGATTTTCTGATGCTGACAGACGTGGGGGAGAGAGATCAAATTAATTCTCATTTGCGACATGAGCTGGCATTTGAACCAAGCTAATTTAAAATGTTCTTTCTGTGTTTAGTCTGCTCAAGTAATTTAGCCAAAAGTCCCTGCCTCTCACCACTGGCTTTACAGCTTGGATCTTTGAGTGCAGAGAGTCATAATTACTTATTATGGCAAATAGATCTAAGGAAATCAGAAGCTCTTGTGCATGCAGTTCCCTGCATTAATTGCCTATTCTGTTTTACAATATCTTTGTAGTACTACAGGGCTTCATAGTTTGCCATAGCTATGAAAAGTGCTGCCGGTGTGTCTGCTACCGCATGCCATTGCTCTGCTCATGCCCGATTTTGCTTTGTTTTCACATACTGAACATCCTTTTGGCTCACACAGGGTAATATCAGCAGCACCATCAGTCATGCACAAGCCATGCTCTATCCCTCTCTAGAGACAATTTTGCTCGGTCCTGTTATCATCTTGCTTTCCATGATTCACAAGTATCACAATGCTGTTTGGATCAGTCCAGCATAAACGTTTTGTTAAAACACTCGTTTGTCTCTGTTTCCAGAGCTGTCCTTTCCAGAGCTTCTTTCATTTCTCTCGATTCCAGTCCTTGCTATTTCATCATGAATTTATTTCCAAACCTCTTTAAAAGGTACCCAGGGCCACCAGAAAATGTTGGGTGTGTTTTGTTTTGTTTTTTCTGAAGAGCCTCTACAAATTTAATTTTAAATACTGAAAGCCTGAGACTGCTTTCTGGTGAGTAGAACAATTTATTTTTTTTAATGGAATGCAGTTTATAGAGATTTTTCTTTAATCAAAATCTCATTTTTTCCACTGAAAATGTTATGATGCAACATACTTGACAAGTCAACATGTGCAAGAAATGAGTGGTTTTTCTTATGACAACAGTAATTTACTATTGCTAGCCTCCTGCCATTCCTTACACTTAAAACTTACACAATATGGAATCATTGCCAATTATGCTAATCTTTTAAAATACATATTCTTAATGTTGATAATGCTGCAATCTTGAAGACTTTTAATTGTTTTCACATTTATCTTCCTCCAGGCTTGATAGGCAATGAATCCCTTCCCACACTTCACTTCTGGGCTTTCCTCTTGTAAGGCATTTGGTCTTAATACAATTTGACCTAGTTCTGTGTGTATTTAATAAATGCAGTTCATCTGTAGCTAGTTCTCCTCATCCATTTTCTTTATCCTCATCTGAGTCTCAAAGGAAAATTGAGAGCCTCCAAATGCTTGCTTTTCAAAGAAGAGATAGGCACTTTTCCCAGCTATTTCATATTCCAGTAGTTGCAAGTTTTTCTGTAGTTTATGCTGTGTTGAAATAATGTTGAGACTACCATTACAAATTATCAGAACAATGAAAAACCAAAATTCCATGGGAAAGCTAAATGTAAATTTAAAGAAGTCATTTTCAAAAGCTTTGCTGTTTGTTCTTGAGGAATTACAAAGCTTTCAGAAGTCTTTGTAAAGAAAAAATTTTCAGTTTCCTTAAAAGTGCTCTTTGGCCAATGCCACTTTCTGCTATGGCATTGTGAGCCTCCTTGTTTGCCAGGTTATCTCCCCCTGCTCTGCAGAACACGATCTGCAGTGTGCTCCTGTGTACGTGCCCAATAGATAGGATGCTCTTCTGAACAGGAGCACATTGTTGCTTACTGCTTTGGAGAAATGGTACCAGGATATGGCAGGCAGACATTTACCTTAGTAGCAAGGTATTTTTTAACATAAGCTGTACACGCTTATTTTTCACTTCCTTCTAGCTTTTGTCAAACTTTGCAGAGAACTTATCTAATTTCTGCTTCAACTGCACAGGACTTCATAGTTCATTATGAATATAATGCGCTGCCAATGTCATTCTCTGGCAGCTTTGTGTACTGAATTTGTAGTGCCTTTTGAGGAAATCGACAGTTTGGACACAGTGAATAAAGAGTTTCAAGTGAAATTCAAGTGGGATTCATTCCAGCTCTGATTTTTTCATCATCTAACTTGCTTGAGGGCTTCATTTTTTTTCTTACATGTAGTCAGATAATTAATTATTTACTCCCCCCCAAAAAATACTTTAAAAATGAAAGAAAAGTCTCCATTTCACATTGAATCAAGTGTATATACATGCTGAACAATTGGATAATAAAACAGATTAGAAGACATCTTCCACATAGGATGTGGCAGAACTGTTTAATGACTCATTTTAAGAAGTGTTTGCTCATTTGTCTTTGCTTACTTCTCCTGACTGGTCACTTCAAGGGTTAGAACATGCCAAGAACAGACAGTCCATAGCCCTGCTCTGTTGCTCACTTCAAGTTCATTTTTCTTCTGTTTATGCCATTAGGGAACTGCAGATTCAGAAAGTGACTTTTCAGTTTTATGCTGAGTAATTTTGCAGTGCATTGGAAGTGAACAGAAAAATCTGTAATGCACTCTTTTCCCCGTACGTGCTGGATGGAAAAGTATGAGGGAGAGGACTGGGTTACAAAGTGAAAAATGCTTCCAGTGTCCTCTTGAAACAGTTTAGCTGTACTCTGCTCTTTAATCGTGATGAACTGTTAAGTGTCAAGTCAGTCCTTAATGAATTAGCAAAGAAAGTGACAGACACACCTGCTGAAATACAAGGGCAGAGGTTACTTGCTCATATTGCACCCTGTGCTCCTTGTTAGTATGTTTATACTAAAAAACAGATTTCTAGAAATAGACAACCAGTTTTAGAAAAACTGATGACTGAAGCAGTGAAAGCATTAGTTTTCATATTAAACGCTAGTTACTGACAACACCTGACTGACCTATATACGTCTTAAACAAGAACAAGGTATTTCTAGAATGCCTTGGGAAATTAGCCACGGCTAAGTATTCATTAGATTTCAGAAATTATGTCATTCATTTTCTGCCTTCAAGTTTCATAATGTAGTTCAAGTTAGGGCTGAGCTAGGCAGGTGTTATTTATGCTGTGGGTCTCACGCAGTGCAGAAGGCTTGTTGCCTGAACAAGTCCTTCAGGGCCTAGCAGTAGCATGGTGGTGTATTAGCCTGTGTAGTGCATGTGAGAAGTGAATAAACCCCAAAGAAGATGTGAAACATTGTTTGGGCAGAAGGAGAGCACCTGCTATAGTGAGGAAAAAGAGTTTTGTCAGCCCACAGCAGAGAACAGGAATTATTCTGTATTGTAGAGAAATCTGGTGTCAACCCTTAGTGTGCACTTAGCAGTCACGGTTCAAAGACTCATTTAAGCTATGGATGCATTTGCCTGTCTACCTCAAGCACTAGAATAATCTTGTTTATGTGGTGTGATAGTCCAAAACGTTTTTGAACTACCAGCAGTGATTTGAGACAGGCAGGAACTTTGAAAACAAGCCTTTAGCCTCATAAAAAAATAATTAAAAAAAAAAGTTTGGAATGATCAGATATCCATAGAATCATAGAATGGCTTGGGTTGGAAAGTATCTCAAGAATCATCCATAATTCAGAAGACCAAACATCCAACTGAATAAACCTCCCAATGCTTCGACCACCTGCTTCAAACCTGCCATCCAACCACATGAGTTAGACTTCCCACATTTGAGCAGGTATGCACACATCCTAAGCCTGCACTGCTGCACACAGAAGTCCTAATGAAGGACACAGAGCAACCTAGGTAGCAAGAAATGACATTTAATTGGCAGTAGCAGCAACAGGCTGATTGGCAAGTGCCGTGCTGCCACTGCTCCTCCTGGTCCCAGGGTGCAGAAGGCAAGTTCTGCTTCTATTGATGTCAGTCCAACACCTTTCAAAAGTGGCATATTCATAGCATCAGTAATAACCACAGCCAGCAGAGGAGAGATTTGGAAGCAGCAGTATCTTTCTGTTACATTCTTATGTCTCAAATAATGAAATGCTTGATGCCTGCCTTTCACTGATAGCTGGCCTGCTGATTGCTTTTATAAGAAATGATTTGCTGACTAAAACTAAGCAGCAAAGTGCTGAATGTATTACTCTGTAATTTTGTGTGAAAATGGATAAAAACAGCCTGTTTTCTTGGATAATAACTAAATATTGATTTTCTAATAGCTGTTTTATCTTCACCCAAATCATTATTACTGATGGAGACCGTTCTGTCTCTGGTTTAAATGTGATTTGCTATAGTTTGTGTAAACTGTACAGAAATTTGTACGTCTACCTGTAAACCCTTTCTGTATTTGAGTTGTTGTACTGTTTCCTATGTGATTCCTGTTCCTAACAGATCTTTTAATCATTAGCTGTGAATACAGATATGCTAAATATGAGAGAGAGAGAAGCTAAGGAAATGTGTTTGAAAATGTGCTATTCATCAAGTCATCATAATGCTATGTAATATTAATACAATGATAATCTACACACTAAATACAGTTTCTGGGTGCCACAAGAAGGGTGGAATGACTCTAGCCAAAGGAGCCTGTATCCTTCCTTCAACTTGTAGTTAAGCCTTGAAAACCTTTGCCAGACATATGAATGTGTTTGAAAAGCAAGACAGGTTTCCTTGGACAGCTTTGTGAAATTGAAATCTACCAATTTTGTCGCATTCAAGCATTTGTTTAATACAACGTTATTCTGGCTCTGGAGGTCCAATAGGTGTAGTTCTCTAGGGAATGGAACAGAATTGGGGAGGTGTCATTATATGCCTGCTCTGTCACTGTCTCTTCCTTGTACATTACTTACTCATCCCTCATGGCCTTTTGGGGTTAAACAGACCTTTGATCCAGCCTTGTACAGCTGTTCTGATGCTCTAAGAAAACGAACTCGTTCACGCTGTAGATAATTTTTGGTGTGACCTTTTATACACAAGCTGCAATCTCCAGCGTAGGTGAGCCAATTCATAAATTAAGGGTTCTCCTTATAAGCCTGTTTGAGTCTCAGCTTATGCACATAAATATGTTACTTTGAGACCATGATCAGTACTGAGAAAATTCCAGCTTCTGAGTCAGCTACAAGGAAAACAGGGAAAAAATGGGGTGTATAGGATACCAAGAAGTGAAGACTAAAGTGGAGAGACCATGTTCAGCTTCTGCTAAAAATAAATAAACAAATCTCATTTTTAACTCTCTTAGTAATTTCAAATGAAATTACAGATTTCTGTTGACCAGATTTTTTTTTATTATTATTTTTTTACTTTTTAGAACATGTGAAATTGCTTCCTTCCTCTGCAAGAGAGAAAATAAATAAGGGAAAGTAAGTGCTCTTGTAGGCAGTTACTCCCAAAGTAAAATCCTAAAATGTTCATTATTAATGAAAACCATCAAGAAACATCTCCCAGATGCATTATAATGTGAAAATCTTATTGGAAATAGATGTTTCTCAAGAGAACAGGCAAGTTTTTGTTTTTATTCTTAGCCTTTTTATTGCTCCTGTCTGTTGCTGTCTCAGCTCGCTCATCTTCTGCATTAGAAGTACATCAAAGCTGCTGAGGCTTGGAGACCACAAGAATAAGTGTCTCCGTATAATAAGGTACTAATTTATCACCAAAGACCATCAAAACAGTGTGCAAATGTTGTGAAATTATATCACAATACAGAATATAGCTTCCAGAATTGTACTTTTCTTTTTACAGTAATTTTGGGATGGATATCTTCCCATTTTGTTAATAAAACTATCTGGAGGCTGGCTTTTAAAGAATGTCTACCCAGTAGTGTAATGTCTCCATAA
The DNA here is from genome assembly GCF_002078875.1 of Numida meleagris. Lineage (NCBI taxonomy): Eukaryota > Metazoa > Chordata > Aves > Galliformes > Numididae > Numida > Numida meleagris. Next base: position 25,117,437 of record NC_034412.1, on the reverse strand, counting down.
GAGGATCAAGAAGTGTCAGTCTTTGGAGCTGATGGATGCCAAGAAATGCACTCTTTGTGGAAAGACAACCTGCACCACTAGTCTGAATCTGTCTGGAGCACTGTTATTCATATGCAACATGTCTGTAAGCAAGATCAGTAGTTGTAGTGCATAAAATTCACTGCCATGGTCTAACCTAGCAGGCAGATCAGCACCACACAGTCATTCATTCACCCTTCACCTCCCAGTCAGATAGCGGAGAAAATCAGGAAAAAAAAAACAACAAAGTAGAACTCATAGATTTACTAGTAAAGAAAAGGAAGAGGAAAAAAAGATAGTGTGTATATTTTATACGTTATTAGCTTTTATACAAAACAAGTGATGGACAAGCAATTGCTCACCATTCACTGACCAGTGCCTAGCCAGCCCCCAAGCAGCAACTGCCTACCCGACCATCTCCCTATCATTCTTTGTGTTTTGTTTTGTTTTTGCATGATGTCATATGGTATGGAATATTCATTTGGCCAGTTTAGGTCAGCTGTCCTAATTCTGTCCCCTCCTTGTGCTGGCAGGGCAGTACAAGAAGCCAAAAATCTGAAGTGTCCTTGGCTCATACAGCAGCGCTCAGCAGCAGTGAAAACAGTGGTGTGCTATCAACATTGTTTTTCTCCTAAAGCCAGAACATAGAATCTTATTAGGCACTTTGAAGGAAAAATCAACTCTGTTCCAGCTGAAACCAGGACATCCAATAATACTGAGGCAGAAGGAACCCTTTTCTGAGAAGGTTGCTGTATATTTGCCTCTCCTTTTTGGTGTATTTAAATGCCAAGTAAAATTGTCTTCTTTTCACGGGAATGTTAAAACATACACGCCCATTTGGCCAACTTCTGAGCTGTTAAAATCCCAGAATAATTTCAGTAGGGATAAGTGGGAGCAACATATTGCTCAAAAGATGTGTGAGAGCAAGCATTCACTAGACAACAAGGATGTAGCTTCTCGCAAGATGGTTATTACAAAAGGAAGAAAGTGATTTCAACAGTAAATGTTTTGATCGTGTCTTTATATGGCATAACAAAAGAAACCCAAACAATATATTCTGCTCCTTCCTCACTAGGACAAATGAATATCATTAAATTGCAAAGAGAGGAACTCGCACCTACAGATGTTTTGTCATGCTTTTTATTTATTTTTTCATCTGGTAAACTTGCACTGATCTTTTACTATTGTTGAGTCACTGTCTGCATGCTTTACTGAGGAAGTATGTCAATATCACTCTCCCACTTAAGCCTGTACCACACAGTTTCCACAGGATCTGATGATTCTGTGGCTGGTTGCTTGTATTCTGCCACTTCCAGCGAAAGAGCCCAAGGTAGGCACTTCATGCGTATTGTTGCCATTGTTCTTTATTTTAGAAAAAAGAAAAATGAACCAAAAAAAGTCTTCACCGAAGTTTAACTATTTCAGCCCTGTTTCTATGGGAACAAGAGCAGATGAAGGAGCAGCTGCCAGCCAGCAGTTGCATTGCTGAAATTCTGGCCAGGGCAACTGGCCACTATGAGGAGCTTCAGTCGCTAATTGGGCTGTCCACTGAGCTGCTGAACATGAATGTTTTGTCTTGTGAGGAGGAGAAACAAAACTCTACATCCGGTTTAAAGAAGCTGATAAAGTGAAAATATTTTTCTGTAGGATCTCTTCAAATTTTGTGATTATCAGGACAGCCAAAGAATAAAAGATGCTCTTTACTAAAAGAGCACAATGACAAGAAAACCTTTCTGCTAAGGTGACTGAATGCCCTTCGGCTTTCAGTTCTCATAGCACTCGCAAAAGTATGGACTCTGGGAGGTACCACCATTAATGTAGGTATGTCAGTTCTAGCGCTTAGCTGAGTGAAAAGGACACCTAGTAGATATGGCACTAATGGGTCCGGGCAAAGACATGTTTTCTTATCTGCTTTGACCATAGCTCCAATCCCTGACTCTCTACTACCATAGCACAAGACTGAATTTTTTAATCAAACTCTACCTTCTGGTCCCAAGCCCTCTGCTTCTCCTTTCCACATTGCATGCCTTCAAGGTTTCTTAGATTTAAAAAAAAAAAAAAGAGAGGAAAAAAAAGAAAAAGACTTATCTGCTTGTAATTGTGGTTGGAGGAATCTCCATTCCTCTTAAACTTGATGTTCCACCACAGAGCCCCCAGCCCCATCTACTCACCAGACTTTTTCCTCACATACCTTGGTGTAAATGTTTGCCCAAACTTGCAGAGCCCCTTTCCCCTCTGTTCCCTCTCCTATTTCAGGGTGGATTTCCAATACAAGGATACAAGCTGCTTTTACAAACAGTCTATCCAAACAAAGCTCCAAAGACAGAAAAGTAGGACGTATGAAAAAGCTCTATCATAGTGCATTTCTTTTTACAGACTCTAACTGAAACTGAGTGTGTGAAAGGGAGAGCACTTCAGGCAGGTGCCACAATGTGGTATCATAGAATCATAGAATGGCCTGGATTGAAAAGGATCTCAAAGATCATCGAGTTTCAACACCCCTGCTGAATGCAGGGTTACCAACCACTAGACCAGGCCACCCAGAGCCACATCCAGCCTGGCCTTGAACACCTCCAGGGACGGGGCATCCACAACCTCCCTGGGCAACCTGTTCCATTGCATCACCACCCTCTGTGTGAAAAACTCCCTCCTAATATCTAACCTAAATCTCCCTTGTCTCAGCTTAAAACCATTCCCCCTTGTCCTATCGCTATCCACCCTCATGAACAATCGTTCCCCCTCCTGTTTATACGCTCCCTCCAAGTATTGGAAGGCCACAATGAGGTCTCCCCAGAGCCTTCTCTTCTCCAAACTAAACAAGCCCAGTTCCCTCAACCTTTCCTCATAGGAGAGGTGCTCCAGCCCTCTGACCATCTTGGTCGCCCTCCTCTGAACTCGTTCCAAGAGCTCCACGTCCTTCTTGTGCTGGGGCCCTCAGGCCTGGATGCAGTACTCCAGATGGGGCCTCACAAGAGCCGAGTAGAGGGGGACCACCACCTCCCTCTCCCTGCTGGCCACTCCTCTTTTAATGCAGTCCAGAACACAGTTGGCCTTCCGGGCTGCCAGCGCACACTGCTGGCTCATGTCCAGCTTCTCGTCCACCAGGACCACCAAGTCCCTCTCCGCAGGGCTGCTCTCAAGGAGTTCTTCCCCCAGGTTGTATAAATACCTGGGATTGCCCCGGCCCAAGTGCATAAATGGGTTTAAATAATGGGTTATAAATGTGTATAAATGGGCTTAGTGTTATGAGGTGCAGTGGAACTACACTGACCTAATTTATAGGAGCTGAGAATCTGGTCAGTAGCTTACAGTGCCTACAGTTGTGTTTGTTTGTGCTCTGCTTTGAAAACATTGAACAGGAGTGTTTAGCTATGTTTTGTACCAGCAAAGGAGTGCATAATCTCTACATGATAAACACTTTCCTTCTTTCCCCATCATTCATTTCTGGTTAGCATCATCTTCAGATACCTTTGTCAAATGCCTGATTTCTTTTCTTCCATTTTCTTAAAATGTTCCCCTTAAGTTAAGCATCTCTCAGAAAAAAAAATAAAGACAGGACTCTGTCCTAGGTAACTAATGATTTTTTGTTAAACATAACATAGTAAGTGAGGGTAAAAATGGTAAGACTACATCAGGCATGTCTTACATTCTGTCCACAGAAAAGAATATTTCGATCTGGTATAATTTGAGAGCTCAGTAGAGCATGGATTTATAAACCAATCATGACCTTAAATGGCACGCTGTTCATCTGAATAAAATATCTGCCAAAGTACATTAGGACTGGCGTACTCCAGAGTTGCTAGGTGCCACAGTGCTCAGATCTAGCAGGGTTGGCATTAAGTGCTTCCAAGAGTACAAGCAATGGGAGCACATCTGTGCTTTTATAGCCAAATTTCCCTTTTACTAGTCCTTCAGCAGGATTATGGAAGTGTAGTAGGAACACTACCTACAGCTCCTTTTAAAAGGAGCTGCTGTAAAACTCAATTATATTTGTTAGTAAAACATGAAAAACCAGTGAATTTTTGAAGTCTAATAGCCAATTCATGCTGTGTAGATTTTGTCCCTCATGTAGGTTGGATGTTGAAACAGCTGTTTGTGTTGGCTTTCAGCAGTCTCCTCCCAAATGATGTCCAGAGAGAAACTGAAATCTGCAGCAGGTTCTGCAGCAGTCTCTGAGAGGACTGTTCTCTAAATGCAGCTGTATATGCATTTCAGTCATTATACAAACGAATTCATGCACCCCTATTCCAAATGTTATCTGCAATTGCACAAGCAATCTCACGGCATTTTGAATGAACTGTTTCCCTGTTTTGTATCCATTTTGCTGAAGAGGATTGCTTGAAAATGAGAATCAGCATTGTGCTTCTAGGAAAGGAGTGAAGGCAGGGTGTGAGCTATCTTGCCCACAGACTCAAATCACCCAAGCAATTTCTGAAAGCTAAAGCCTGACCTTGGTGATAGCTGGGAGGGAAGCACCCAGGAGTGATCAGCAAAGTGCCTCAGGAAATGAGGCAAGCTGAAAGGCTGGCCACCTGAAGTCAGCCTGCTATGCTTTGCAGAATGGTTGCAGTGGTGTGTTTCTGAAGAGTTGCTACAGAAAAAAAAAAAATTCTCTAAAATACTAGTGGAGACACCACTACCCACTTTTTCCAAGTAACACTGCTGGAAACTACTTGTCAGAGACATCCCAGAGTGTAAGCTCTACCATAAGGAAAGAAATGTGGAAGCTATACAATCTGCATGCTTCCCTTTGACTTTACTAATGTCAGCCTTCAGGAGATGGGCTGTTGGACTGAGCTGCGCAGTCACTCTCAGCCTTGCTGCATACACATAGCATGAACCAGAATTTCACCAGTGACAATTGAGTGCCCGCAAGCTTTCCATCCCCAGAGCACTCCAGCTTATTCCTGAGAGCGCATATACTTGCTTAGGGCTGCGAAGGAGCCAGGTAATATAAATGCCCAGTACTTAGCTGCCTTCAGGCATGGCCATAGGGTAGCTCCCATGAAACTTTTGTTGGATGCTGCTGGTTCTTCCATGCTATTTAAGGATTTAGGCTACATGAGCTAAATATGTATGTAAATTGTTTATGAAGAGAGTTTCAAAAGTGTATAAGGAATTTGGAAGCCTGAATTCAGAATCGCTTTTCAATGAAATTTACCTTCTGCTATCTCTCAGGTCTTTTGGGTAGCAGAAACTAGTATTCATACACCAAAGTCCAGCAGTAAGTGCTTTAGCTTGCAAGAATTCAGATCTGGACACCAAACACAAGAATTACATGCCCAGTGATACAGAGATCAGAAGTGCAATTCAGTCTCTCTGTGTTGAAAAAAAAATGAAACAGTCCTGCTGATTTACCTCTTCATCTGACTTTTGCCTAAGGAATTCAGACACTGGATACACAGAACTTCAGAAGAGAAGCATGAATGAAGTATGTAACCTGAAATTACCAACACAAGAACACAAGAAGGCATCATTGCTCTAATCTTCACTGTTTTACAGGTCAGCATTTCATTTGCTTTAAACAGGAAGCCCCACTGTGATGGTGTTGTAACTCTGCTTGCATTGTTGGCTGTTCCCTGCTGTTTAAATGTCAGCTGTTGTGAATTTGCAAAGACATAGGGCCGGAAAAGTGCCTGTGAAAGACTGTCACTTGTAGGTCCCAAGAGAAAAATATCTTCCATAGTAAACTTGGTGGGGAAAGGAGTAACAACAGGCTAAGGTGGAGGGTGGAGGGGG
>NC_034412.1:25089292-25111660 GCF_002078875.1 Numida meleagris | reverse complement strand
GCAGCAGGGATGCTATTTCAAGGCCACTATAATACTGTCATCATCACATTCATCGTATATTGTGCCCACCTGGAAGCTGCTCTTCAGTAGCAGAGACCATGTGATGAGCTCTTGTGTGTGCTGAAAGAGACCACTGTTCTGTGTAACAGGTAACAGGACCAATCAGATGAGCAGTACAACTTCTTGAGCTAAAGTTCAGCATCTCTTAAGATACACTGCTGTAGGGAGGTACGAGTCTAGACTGCCTTATCCTGCTCTTTTGTCAAGCACACATGTAGCTCTTCCTGCTGCTTGCTTTGTGTTGAATTATTGGGTTTTGATTAGTGATTTCAAGTAGCTGTTGATGTTGTGGCTGTGGGGTTTCTATATAGAAATCAAGATCTAATTGTTATATAGTCAAAGTTCTAGTCTCCTGTATAGAACCAAGCCAGTACACAATACATCTCATATATATAAACTCATACATATGTAGACAGTTTCTGATATCACCTTTATTATATTTCTGTGAAGTGGTAAACATAGCAATAAATATAAAAGATTGAATTTGATTTTTTAAAATCTGAACAGCTGTATTCTACTATAGGAAAATCAGAGAAGCCAGAAATGAGCTGTATCATACATATTCAACACATGCATATGAGATTATGAAGTGTTCTTAGAATTTGTCAGGAACAGATAATAATAAAGACAAAGTAGAATCAGAGGAAGTTACAGCCAGATCTTAAAGACTGAACTAGACGAAGTGATTGTGAGAGATACTATGCAGTAGTTTATCAATAATATGTGAGCATGCTGTTGGTGTTTCCAGCTAACTTAAGGGTGGGTAAGATAGATATTTCTGATGTCTAAAATCAGCATTCATAGCATAAACAGAACAAGTACTGAAAAGGAAAGCAAGATAAATGGGACTGATAAACCTGCAAACATCCTTTTAGGGTGTTGTTCAAGCTTAAGCTTTTGAATAGCAATTATGGAGAGTATTATTTTTCATTTTAGTTTATGTCCTGGTAATCAATTATACACAGAATTAGATAGCAGCCCTTTTGCTTCACCATAATAGAAAGCAAATAAAAATGAGATTACTGAATGTAACGGGTTCTTCTCCTTTCCCTTCTCTACTTTTGATTCCAGATAACTGAGTTAGCCATGGATTTTCCACTTTAAAGGAGGAGAACTGGCTATATACAATGAGGCTCTCTGTCGTATTTTAACACTTTCTCCATTCTCAGTTCTACTCATTATTGCAATTTTATTTCTGGCTAAAGATGACTCACATAGGATCTCAACACTAGAGACCATGAACTGTGCACCCCTATGGCTGAAATTTTACCAGCCACCCCCTGAGGCAGGAACTGGTCGGTTACCCAGGTGGGCATTCTTGACCCCTTGCATATCAAACAAGGTAGTACATGCTCCATGACTTCTTGTGTGGCCATGTCCCTCTACTGTTGGTAACTGTTATCTCTAAACCTACACAGAATAGTAGCAGTGCAAAGCAAATAAAAATGACAGCAGTAATGAATCAGGTTGGGCACACAGACAGCAGGAGATAAATATTTTGTGTTTTCATATTTTTGCTTTCAGAGAGATACAGCATCCTAGCAGCAGCTCTGCTATTTGCTCACAACAACCACAACTATTTGCCAAGTTAGGCCAGGGCTTTAGTGCAATACTCAAGGAAATCCTTGTTGCCTACAGCTTCGCTTACTCCTTGTAGAAAGATGGAAGATGTCCTTCTTCATGCAAGGAAATATATATACAGAGGATATAACTCAATAAAACTTGGCCGTGTACTCTCCTTTTGGTCTGGTGGTGAGGTAATATAGAGTGGTAGCTTTCCTACAAAGTTTGTGGTATTTGAAGCTTTCAGAGGTTTGTGGATCCTTAGGTGGCACTGAGGGCACATCTGAGTGCGCAGTGATGGAACAGAGGGAACCATCTGCAGAATCCACTGGGAACAGCCTGTTGCACATGTGCACAATCCTCATCCTGGAGAGTGCTGGTTGGCACAGCCCAAGCAGTGCCAGGGAGAGTGCTAACAAAGTGCTGTCGACTAGCAGGAGCATGCTGCTCAGCTTCTCACTCTGTTCTTGTTTTATTTAGCAAAGTAATTGTGATGGGAGGGACTCCCAGCCTGTTCCCACAGACAGTGTGGAAGCCTTCAGTCATCTGGCATGGAGGCTGCGCCCACGCAGGCACTGCTGCAAATAGTGTGCTTGACCATACGATACCCAGCAAGCTTTATTTGTCTGTGCCCTCATTTTCCCATCTCCAGAGACGGCTGAACAGCCATCAGCAAATTGATAAAGCCAAATTCAAGTTTTAATTAAAGGAATCTATGGTCTCCAGCTTTTGCTACCAGGCATCTTAAGACTATAAATTTTTATTTTGTGTGATTAACTCTTGTAAGTAATGATGTAGTTTTCTCAAAATGTGTTGCTTGTAAAACTTGATTTTTACAGACCTGTTTTAAGGCCTCATTTCAAAATAATCAGCCTCTGGTTGAACTGCTTTAGACCCCAGGAATGCATGCAAACACCAGAAATCCCTGTGAGGTTCTGCACAAGCAGAAGTGCCCTGTCCTTGGAGACACTCAAGGTCAGACTGGACAGGGCTCTGAGCACCCTTCCTGAGCTGTAGATGTCCCTGCTCATTGCAAGGGAGTTGGACCAGATGGCCTTTATAGGTCCCTTCCAACTCAAACGATTCCGTCATTCTATGTCTGCTCAGATTACACCCCTCCATTTTTCCTAGTCCGTCACAGGTTCAAAGGAACCCCCATTAAGTGCGAGGCAATTATTAGGTCCTCTGCTTGAGATGAAGAACTATAGATTGCAAAGTGTAATTTTTAATTAATTTTATATATATACACATATATATGGTATTGTAGGATATTCACGCAAAAACAAAACATTGACCATTCTCACAAACAACTGTGAGTAGAGGGTATAAGAAACCTGGCAAGATGTTGTAGCGACTGTAGGAATAGACAGTCTGTGTCCCTTGAGATAAATCTGACACTGGAATACCAGGTTTAAATGGAGGCAGCTTCTCTGGAGTATGAAGCTTGTTTTATCCCCTCCCATTAGCAGTGCCTAGAGCAGCAGATGCTCCACACTGAGGCAGCCAAGGAGGGATCATGCTGCTGCACACTCCCAACCCAGCACGGCTGCTTCCAGCTCTGCCTTAAAATATTTGTATTTTGGCATCACCCTCAGTCAGACGGTGCTTTTTTCAGGACAAGAACACGATCGCTTCTTATGTGTAAAATATTCTCCCTGGTGGATCTTGCTGCCAGTTTGTTTCTGCTATGAGTAGGACTGCTGACAAGAGCATGGGGAAGGCCAGTGCTGCTGAAGGAGCAGCTTTACCATGCTCTGGTCTTGTATCATGAAGTGGCCACTGCTTTCAGAGCCACAGGCACATCAGTGCTAGAGTCTGTGGGAGGTACCCAGGCTAGCCCTAAGCTAACGCAATGAGTCAGCCCTTGGGCAGCTCTGCCATGGCTGCAGTGCCACCAGCCCAAACAAACTGATCTCTGCTTCACCAGCTTGATTACCTCAAGTAAATTCAAAAGTGACAGTGCTGCTAATTGAGATCTGGCTGAGTACTAACAACTCTAATGTTAGAGGACAGCAGTAAATGGGAAATTGCTCTAGACCTCTGTTTTTGTATGCAGATATTAGGAGATAGAAATAATTTGTCCCCCCAGTATGTTTAAATACAGATTCTACTATTGAAAAAGTCATCAACTGTAGGTTTAGTAGAGCATTCCTTGAGAGCTGTGAAGCACACAAGTAAGTCTGTTTCATATAAAGTCCAGTTGTGCAAATTCCAGGCCCAAGAGGCAAACCACAGTCTGTTTCTCTTATGCAGTACCAGCAACGTATATATATTTGTTTGGTTTTTTTTCAAACCAAATTGTGCCTACATTCTCAGATATGTAATTCCACAATCTTTAATTTTTCTAGCTTGAAGCTCTCTTCCTTTCAGAGGAGCTCAGCGAAGTCTGAGAGAAGAGAGATTTTAGCAGAAGAAATAATTTCTTCATATATCCCATCTGCAATGAACATTATGAGGGATGTATATGCATTATTCATCCCATGTACTGGCACATTAACAGTACAGAGCTGTTTACCCTTTCTGCATCTAGGCAAAATAATGCACATGTACAGATTTTCTTGCCTGAGAATATGACACAAACTTCAAGGCTCAGATTATGGCAGGAGTTTTCCCTCACAGTTCCTCAGTTTCCCTGGGCAACACTTTGCTCTGTGCATACAATTGATTGGTGTCTTCATTTGCCCTGGTTTCATTGCAACACGTTTCTCTCATCACCCAGACGAAGGGGAGGAAGAAAGTCTATAAATCAATGATGCTCCCACTGGCCCTGTTCGTGTCTCTTTCCTGCTCTTCGAGGTGGCTGTTCATTCTCAGGTTTTCTAAGTTCAGCTTCAGATTTCCTCACCCCTTTTATATTCATTTCCTTTTTAAATAATATCTAGTTTGGTATCTTCAAAAAATGAAGATGAGGTAAGAAAATCACTACTGATTGCATAAATAAGCATTTTTGATGCAGTATGAAAAACATGGCTCTTCTACACCACTAACCTTGCATGGATTTACATACATCTCTGAGCTTCTTAGGGCAAAGAACCTGTAATCTGCCACAAAGCAGCTCTCGTATTGTGGTAGTGGCATTCATAATAATAGTACCAGGTAAATAACACAGCGATTTAAAGACAAAATTTATCCCTTGAAGTCATTATCTGGATTAATATAAGAAAAGTCCTCAAGGGAATTTAGAAACTATGAAGCAAGGAAATGGATTATATTAATCTGCAAGTTCCATGGTTCTTTTGAGGACTGACAGATAAAATGCAGATAATAGTTTTCATTTGGTTATTAATGTTGGCATTATTAATGTTTTGGCAATGGATGTCCATTACACATTATATCCAAGATGCATTTATATCAACTGTGGGGCAGCTGCCAGTTATTCCCCACAAACATCTTTTGCTCAGCTCTGTTGTACAGTTCATATACCAAAATGTATCTATACTAACTCATTTGTTGTGCAAGCCCAGCTTCTCTGTTTCAGTTGTGCATACACCTAAACTTCATTTTTCTGAAATTCCTGTTGAGGTGCCTTCTTCTCAGTTTTGCTGCGGCTACACTATGTGGAGATGCTCATTCTCATGGAGGCCTAAAACAATGCTGAGTAACTAAGATCCTAGATAACATTGGATGAGATCCGCATGGTCGCTAGGTCTCCCTTCTGTAAGCCAACCCCAAAGGAAAGCCTCAAGTAAGACCCACCCAGAAGTTAGCATAGTGCTGTTTGCCTTGCTGTCCTCCTGCCTGCAGTGCAGTGCCTTATGGTAGAAGTACTCATGAAGAACAGAGTTGGAGGGTAACTTAAAGACTGATTTGTTTTCATATCCTTGGCCTGGAACCCAGGTACCATGCAAACTTCATAACCACTCACCTATAAAATCATATTAGATGTTGAATTTCTTCATATACAATAAAACAGCTCAAAGAAGATATATGCTGCTACCTCGGGAGAGGCTGCAGCGTGGTGGCTACATCACTCTCCTGAGAACTGAGACATGTCAGTTCAAATTCTCACTCTGAATCACAGATGACATTTCATTTTAGGTGTCCCACTGCCTCCTTGCAAATTCTTAAATGAGTACTGCTGCTAGCATTGCTTGGCTTTGTATGAAACTTGTTTGTATTCAATGAGAAAAGGAGATAGTGCTTTTTAAAAATTAATTAAAGTACCAATGTGTGAATGGGGAGATCTGGATTCCTATTTCAAGTAAAGCAGAATGACCTCAGATAAAACAAGGCATCCTCTGCATACTCCTCGATCTGGTGCTTAAAGCCTGTTTGTAGATTCCCTTTCTCTTAGAAGGAAATGAGGACTAACCCTGGGTCTCCGCATCCTTCTGTCAGCTGAGATTTGGGGGAACTCTGAGGGATGTTGCTACCCAATCGCTTTTGTGAGAAAATCTCTAATTTTCCTACAACACAAAGGAGTACTACAGTGAACCCCACTGCGGCAGATGTGGAGTCCACACCACGTGGTGGGATACTGTGTGGAGATCTGTCACCCTACAGCAAGCATCGATGCAGTGCTTTTCTCCACATGGAAAGCTCTGTGAAAAATGAGTGCGCTAAGTGGAAAGCAAAGTGAGAAATCAGTGCATCAACTTTGACACAACACAATGGCTGTACGGAAAGCTCATAATGATGCCATAAAGTAGTCTGAAAGGTAATTCGTAATTAATCACTTTCATCCAGGATGATGTAAAGCAGCCTTAAAATTATTGAGAATTAGCCCAGCAATTACAACTTGAGCACACACTGTCATGGTTACTTCAGAACTCTCTACATATCACACTCAAACAGGCTTAAAAGAGTTGAAACAACTTTTAACCAGAGGTGGGGGGTGGAGGAAGAGGATTTGCTTTTTAAATACAGGATGCTATTTGTGGAAAGAATACATTTTTGATGAAGGGTTCAGAATCAACTGATACATGTGATTGATGTCCATAATAATTGCACACTTCTGTAATCCTTCCTCACCCATAACTGTTTCAAGCTTACATTTTGGATATCATTAATACTCAGACAAAAATAACTTGTGGACAATATCATGAAAGCACATGGTTGAGAATTAATCTATTTTTGTAGAACTATTTAAGAATGATGGATACTTTTTCTTCCTGGAGTAAACACTAGCTAATTCTCCAGACCTCCCTCCTCTGTTCATGAAAAATCCAAGTCCAAATGATTTCATGGACTTTTAAAGGATAGTGGCAAGACTTTGCATACACAAAGCTGAATTTCTCCACTTGATAAATATCTGATGCTGCTACAGTGCTAACACTTCAGTATTGGAGCTCTGATGTTTTCAAATTTCTATGAGAGAACACAGCAAATCTAGGAACACCGAAAAAGTGGGGGAGGGAGGAAAAAAAAGGCAGCTGAAATGTAGCTGTTGAAAGAGACTCCAAGTGAAACTATTGCGCTTATTTTTATTCTTGTTAAGCAGCAAGGCAGCTTGGAATAAATATGGATTGAAATTTTCTTCGTCTCTTTAATGAGTTCAAAGAGACTAAACAAAGACACAGAAGAGTTGAACATTGCTGTGCACAACACAGTAAACAGATGAAAATTTTATACCTGAGCAAAAAAGGAATTTAACTATTAACTACAGCATGCAAAATAACTGATAAGTTATCGCATAAACCTAGCATACTGTCATTAGGTTACACTTATTCAGATGCTCTTAATTTTTACTAAAGCTAAAGATGGAAAAAGCTCCAAGACGAAAAATGAGTGTGTGACATAAAACCACAATAAGGAAAAGTACATTACCATCTAGCAGCCTTTCCAGAGGATCAAAATTATCTGCTGTTTTATTACGTAGGAAAAAGCAGCAACAATTCAAAGCCTGTGGAGTTAATAACACGTCAGACATTTAAGCAGGTCTTGAAAATTAAAATATTGGCAGTTTATGAAGTGCTCATAGAAGACCTGAGCCTGCATCTCCTCCCTCAAATGCCACTTTAAAGCTCTGTGTTTATGAGCTCTTCCAAATGCGGAATTAAAGGTAGGGATCTGCAGGGGATGAGTGATCAGGTCACAAGCTTGCTGTTTTCCTCACCAGCATAACCACAGCCAATTCTTAAGGAAAGACTTTTTTATTAGATTGACCCAAATCCACCTTTACCGTTCTCCATACCAAATTTGTTTTTTTTTCCTCCTTTTCTCTTTTTCTTTCCCCTAATCCATTCAGAATATTCTGGTTTGAAGTGCTTCAGTGCAAGTCAAAAACAGTACCGTATCTCTCTGTTTTCCTCATTTCCACAAAGGGTCCCCATGGGAGAAAAAGTGGCTGAGAAGTTTGAGCTTTAACCAGCACAGCCCATTTTCCCCAGACAGGCTTCATTCTTCCAGGAGACTTCAATTCTCCCCAGTCTCTACGTGCAATATACAAGTTGCCTGGTGCTTTCAGCAGTATTCCTGTGCTCCAAACCAGCCATTTACCTTCCTATAACCAAAGCAGCAAACTCTGCCTTTGTCATTGAGACTTGTCAAGTAAAGATGGGATGGATGGGGTTGGCTCTTACCATGTTAGAGACAGCCACAAACAAAATATCTCTCTTATTTCCTTGGAGTTGTGTTGTTACATCCTTGTGGTGCCAACCCACTCCCCTCAAACCTGCCTTGATTTGCCTGCTACTTTTCTTTCATGAGTAAAACTATGCATTAAAAATGCATGTGTCAGAATGGATTTATTCCTTTGTCCACAACATGTGCATTTCTTCTTTAAAGTCAGAAATCTTAGACATTGGTAGGTTGTGTGAAAGAGTCTCCAGGGAACTGACTCCTCTTTGCTTCCAGCTTCTTCCTGGCTTTGAAAGCTCCCAACACTTCAGGGTGGATGGAGTCTAGCCGCTGCTCGCACTGAAAAGCTGTGAGGAAGGCTGTCCTGTAGTTGTTATTCATCCAGCCATAGAGAAGGGGGTTAGCAAATGTTGAGCACATGGCAATGACATGAAACACCGTGTAGATCAGTTTATACTCTTTCAGGTCCAACACGTGACTGTCAATATCACTGACTAGCTGGAAGGTGTGGAATGGCAGCCAACTGACAGCGAACACAACAACCACACAAAGCAGCATCTTGGTGGTTTTCTGACGCCGGTGGTGGTAGTGGTCGTTCCCTGCCCCAGGACTAACATGGTTCCTGAGCTTGGTCCAAATGCGGGTGTAGGCATAGGAGATGACAGCCAGAGGCAGCACGTACTGGATCAGGAGCATGGAAACACTGTAAATGGTGCTATAGTTAAGCTGCCCCTCCCCTGGCCACTTCTCAGAGCAGACCACGATCTTGAAGTCAGGAATGATCTCAATCAGCGAGTACTCGCGGAAGATGGCCAGAGGGCTTGCCAACAGGGCACTGACTGCCCAGGCAACTCCTATAATCAGGAAGCTGATACGCTTAGAGATTTTGCTTTCCAAATGATAGACAATACAGCGATGCCGATCCAAGGCAATCACAGTCAATGTAACAGTAGATACATGCACAGCAAGAGCTTGGGCATAAGGCACCAAGTGGCACAAGACTGGGCCCAGTTTCCACTCACCCAATAGTGTGTAAATTAAAGTGAAAGGCAAGCACAATGTATTCACCAGCAGATCAGCCACGGCCAGGTTGGCAATGAAGAAGTTGGTCACTGTGCGCATGCTTTTGAACTTGATGATCACGTGGATCACAAGAGAGTTCCCGATCACCCCCAACAGGATGATGGAACAGTAAGCAAAGATGAGGATTATCTGCACCTCAACTAGCGTTGTACTATCCTTCAGCTCTGGTTTGGGGTCAAGTGCCAGTTCATTGAGTGGTGTGGTGTATCTTGGCAAGTACAGCTTGGTGAACAACTCCATCTTCATTTCATCTGTCTGGTTTTCTTCACCCATTGCTTCCAGGGGCCCCATCCTTTCATCAGCAAAGGCGCTGTCCCTGAAAAACAGAACAATACAAGAACACGTGGAGAAATCAGTCTGCAGTGGCTAAGACAAGAAGTAATGAGCTAAAGGTAGAGCACTTTCTTCCTCTAACCTAGGTTCTACATCCCGGGATTAAGAGAAGATCTGTCTTAATATATTGAAATTCCATTGGCCTTACATTTCAAGCTCGATCCTGTAATATTATTCAGGCATGACTCCTGATGAAAATTGGGACAGATTTCAAAAGCGTTTCAAAGACAAAGTTTGCCTAAGTAAATGCAGAAGGATTAAGATCCAGCTGGGCAGCATATCTTTTTTCAGAAACCACTACCTAAGACTAGTAGTGATTTAACACAAAACTTCCTCTAATACCTGTGGGTATTCTACATGGAATGGCACCATCCAGACTGTTATTAGCATAATAATATTCCAGCTTTTCCTTAATGGAAAGTGTTTCTTACCAAATTCTTACAGGTATATAGGTTAGTGTCAGAGAGCTAAATACTGACTTCTTTCTTTAATAAACCTTCTTTTAAGAAAGTTAGTGCCACAAGGCAAACAAATCACCACTCTAGCAGAACTGAAATAACAACATTTCTCTGAAATGACTGTGTAACCTATTCATGCTGAAATTGATGCAAGAAACGATTAAAACTTGGATATAAATATTTCCTTTTTGACTAATGCTTGAGAAAACGCAGTTCCCTGGAGGCTGCCAATCAATTCTTGACCACAGTCACAGAGAAGCGCAAATCATTCCCCTTCTAATGTCAGTGAGAATGTCACCACTGGCATCAAAATCACATTTTGTTGGCTCCCCCACATAGGGTGAGCTAAATTCTGCTCAGCTAACCTACACTGCCCTAATACTTCAGTAGGTATGGATGGATAAATGGATGTTTTATAGTCAGTTTCTGACTTGGTCTTCAACCCCATATGAAATGTGCCTGTTCTAATGCAGACTGTCCAAACCTTGGGAGACATGGTAAGAGAGCACCATGCACCTGGAGGCTCCACAGCTTGACCTCTGAAAATAGTAAGAAAATGTCAGCGCACAGTAGGTTCACAGAGAAAACACCACTGGTTGCCACTGAGGGTAAAGCCAAAGCTGAGTGACTGCTCAACTTTCCCCTTCATACATAACTTAAGGAAAGCAAGAGTAGAGAAGTAATGTCAGTTTCTTGTCATCAGGTGTTACACATGTCTCCACCTTGATTTCAGGTCTGTCTAAAGAGACAGTCTTGCTGTTAAAACCTGTGGTTTCACGTGGCTTTTTTATTTGTGATGATCATGATTTGAATCACACCCACTTCACTGCAGATCTCCATTCCTACCTGTGTCCCCACTGACATGTATCAGTGACATCATTAGGTGTGATTTTCTAACCAAGCTGCTGTACATGCGCATGTACATCTGCCTTCTGTGACTGGCTACTACAGCCAGAAACAAGCACTGTCTGCCAGCGGGTGACTGAGCCCTTCGTGCTTTGCTTTCATACCACACAACCTCCCAAAGAATTTCTCAGTGCAAGCCTTTTATTTTTCTCTCCTTTTCAAAAGATCTACAGATCAACCACATGAACTGAAAGCTATTTTCCCCTAGATTACACTGCTCTTAATTATGCTATACCATTTCTGTACAATTAATTAACAGTGCAGCCTGAGATGTGCAGCATGGTGAGGTACGCAGCTGACACGTGCTGCTGTTTGTAGAAGCTTACCCCCCAGTTTTGAGCAATGTAATCAGTTACCAACTACGTGCCTAAGCAAGGGTAGCAGGACAGGATTTCTTATCAATACACTTTTAGTCCACTAGGTAGGAAAAGTAAGAGATCCCTGAAAATTTGCACAGCCAAAGCAATGCAGATGTTCAGAACTCATCTGAGCTTCTTCCTTCAACCTGCACCCAAGAATTATGCTTTCATACATATATTAGTAAAGCAGAGATAAAGCAGTGAGGTCCCAGAAACATCAGGTGCTCCATGATCTCATCATTTTTTCATCGCAAAAACAAAAGCAGGTCATATTTACACACTGTAGTAGTAGGGTGAGAGGGGAGGGCAAATTTCAGTTTTCCCTTCTTTTCTACGAATCCAGGGAGGATGATGGAACTCAGCCAAAAAAAAAAAGACAGCATCCTTTTCTTCCCCAAAACATTTTTGCTGTTTTCTCTCGTCTCTGAATTCTCGTGATTCCTACTTTAAACTCGTTTAGCAAAGCCTTCTTTTGTTCAGCCACTTTTATTCTATTTGTTACTGCCCTGTTTGGGCTGATGAAAGGTGTTTTGGTCTTGTCGATGTGACAAAGCGGAGGGAGGGAGGAGGGACCACTGGGGTCTCCAGCCAAGATGAGCTGGGGAGTCACGAAAGGAAGAAATAAAATAGGCAAGTCTAGCATTGCCAGTGGGACAGTTCAGTGGGCAAAGGATCAGCTGAATGGGGGAAGCCCGAGGAAGATCTGACAGCATTTGACAAGATCCTTCCTATTCTTTCTCAGTGTAAACTCTCCATTCAGTGGTATTTATATGCACACCATCACACTGAGCTATTTTCCCCACGTTTCTCCCAGACCCTCACTCGGGGTTGGGCATCAAATCGCATCCAACTTTCGACAGAGGAAGACCGGCGGAGGATTTGTAACGGTTCCGACAGCAAGCGAGCAGACAGAGCAACCACCTACGTGATGACACAGGCAAGCAGAGCTCCGGGCACAGCGGCAGCGCAGCACCGGGGCAGCCCTGGAGTTGCTGCAGAGGGGACAGAAGAGGCTCCCGCTGCCCTCCGGCTCCCACCGCACTCGGCCCGGGTGCGCCCTCGGAGCCCAAATTTCACCTCCCCCAGCCCCGTCCCTTCGCACACTCACCGCGGCGGTTCTCTCCTCCCCGGCGACGGGGCGGTGTCGAAAGTTTGGAGGCGCGGGCGGATGCGGACCCCGCACGCCGAGGGGCGGGACGGGGCGGGACGTGCGGACAGGACGGACCAGGCGGGCGGCCGCCTTCTCCCTCCCTGCCTCCCGCAGAGCACCCGGCGGGCGGAGCGCCGCGCACGGCTCCAAGACGAGGCTCCGCCCCGCTCAGCGCCGGCCGGCTGCGGAGAAGGGGATGCGCGGCGGGGCGGCGGGGTGCGGGCTTGGCAGGGGGCTGTCCGAGCGACAGAGTGGGGATTCAGCGAGGGAAAGGCTCGGCTGTCCGTTCTCGCTCTTCAGCCTGTTTCCTAGTGATCCTACATCTTGAATGTAAAGGGGACGCCTTCGCTCCAAATTGCCGCTTGAATCCTTGGCTGTGAGCGCCCCAGCTTGCGGATTTGTGGCTCCTCATAAGAAACGTGGAAGTGCCCATTAGCAGAGCAGGTGTGAGGATGAATGAAGCTTCTATGTATTCCATCTAGAGCAAAAGAAACGGTTGCATATTTCTTTAAAAGGCTGCAGAAGTGAAGAGAACAGCTGCTGCATTTATTGAGCTCTATGCTCAGCAAAAAAAAATCGAAAATCTTTGTCTTGTCAGGCAGCTTAATTGAGGACTAGCTCCAGCCAGTACTGCCATCCTTCAGGTAGGGGTCTGCCTTCATTATGTCCCATCAGTAGGATCTCCTTAGCATTTTGCTGTGTTCCTGTGTAACTCTAAACCATGAGAACCAGAGACAGGGCTCCTCCACGTGTGCCTGGAGGGCCTGATTCAACAAGCAGTACCCCAGCCCTAATTGTAGCTGCCATCAACAAGGACCAGAAGATCACACTCGGTGGCTACTGTGCTGGTTCTGGGGCAGATGTCCAAACTTCCTACAGAAGCTGCTGTCTGGAACAGGAATGCTGCTTTACTTGAGGTCTCCTGTTTGCATTAATATTTCAGGTAGCTTCAAAGATCAGCAACATAAGCTTCCCTCTCCTGCCCTCCTTTTCATTCTAAGGACACTCTGAACAAAAGCTCTTCCTTGGCCAAAGGTAATGATCCCTGCTTCGGTTGTAACTCAGTGTTACACTCTTACCAGAGCACAGAATGTAAGTAGGAGTAGAGTATCAAGGAGTAACTTCAGTTATTTATGGTTGTTTTTTAAATTCAAAACATGTCTCAAGAACTCCCTTAGATCTTTACTAATGCAGGCTGTCTCTGATGAAGGGCTTTGCTCTTAGTCCTTCAGCCCTTCCGAGACTGTTAATGGAAAGCTCCTAGCTTATTGCCAAATAGATTTCTTTGATGGCTAAATAAAGACCCAGGAATTTCAGTTCTCCTACCCCTGTTTATTTCATTTCCCAAATCAGTTTAATTGTGGGATTTGCTTTTTGATCTGTCAGCACACATGAATGCATGCCGTGAGTTTTAGCACAGCACATGTATAATGTATGGCTGGAAAGGCTGTACTTGCCTTTCCTTCTCTTGCAAACAGCATACAGTGGTGTTAATCCATCTCAGGGGGGCTGCTCTTGTGCTGTGCTCCACACACCCATTCTAGGTTAGCGTGCATTCTTGCTTCTCACATCTTGGAGAGTGTGGTGAAATGCTACAGTTCTTTACAATCTGCCTAGCTCAAATCCCCCAGGATCGCACAGCAAAGGAAAAGCTGTTCCTTTGTTTAAATTCCAAACTCCTGGAGGAAATCAAGATGTGCCAGTTCCCAAAGCTGTTAGGCCAGTGAAGGTTACATGAGAGAGAGGAGGTGTTCCCATGATGAGGAGATTCTGTGTTCAGGCACAACTGCAATACTTAACGGATATGCACTTCCAATAAACAACAGCAATCTTTATTGCTCATAAATGAGAGATAGTGAAGGGCCCTGTAAACACTACCTTGAACCAGAAGTCCTTGAAGACACCAACATCAAGGGCGGAAGAAGTCAAGTAGCACATGGACTGCTTGATGTGAAAAATGCCACTGGGTGACCACCTCCAAAGCAACTGCAGATACTTTCCTTTGTGCGCACTTAAATGAATGCTTGATAAACCAGAACAAGCCCAGAGCCCACTGAATCACAGAACTGGATGGATCAGAAGGGATTGCCCGAGGTTTCTTATAGTACTTCCAGCAGGTTGCCCCGGGCTATATCCAAGTGAGTTCTGAGTATCCCCAAAGTGAGTGGTCCCACAGCCCTCCCCAGGCAGCGCATCTCAGGACTTGATGATCCAGGACCATGTTTTGGTGTAGACCATAAGCTAGGCTGCAAGGTGGTTTGCATTACATAAATGAGTTATCTGAACTTTAAATCTCAGGTTCCTATTTAAGGTGAGCCTACAAAATAAGCCTTTGCTGTGAATACGTGTATGTACCAAGATGAAACACAGATTGTATAGCCGAAGAGCTTGAAAAAAAAATCTGTTGGACATATGTTGTTTCTGCTGGAAATCAACACTTGCAGTGAAACTGTAGGGTGTAAGACGTGATATGCATAGCTTTCCTCTGGCAGTATCTGTTTAACCAACTTTACTGTCAGAAAGTTGTCCTGAAGAATTCCATCCAACATGGGTTTTTCAGAGGGAATAATAAGCAGTTCTGCAGCACCTCAGGAGTTCACTAGTTCTTATAGGAAAAGAAAATTCTGTACACACTGCCCAGACTCCAAGCAGTAATGACTTTTGTTTCACTGTAACACAGTTGCAGTCACAGAACAAGGAAAGAGTTTCCAGTCTTTGTCCATAAATTGTTCAACATCAGATTTGCCAGAGCAGAGAATAATGTTTGATGGACGTCAGCAAGGCAGAAGCAGCTCATCAGACACTGCTCTCTTTCCTTCACTTACGGTATGGAGTGAATTTAAAAGAAATCACTTCCCCTTGAGCGCTGACCTCTGACAGTAGTGTTGTACTGTGTGCCACTCACTTGAGCCAAGCTCTGCCAATCCTTAATCACACAGATATTCCTGGAGTGAGTCGGGTTGCATAGCATGGAGCATTCTACCTAACACTGACAGTTTTTTAAAAATAAATTTAAAAGATAAACAATAACACCTGAAAATGTGACCTTGAGGAAGAAAATCTGTCTTGAACTTCTTTATGGTGCAAACACCAAGGTTATGGAGTATAAAATGGTTTAGGACCGAGATATTTTTCTTGCTTCAAAGTCCTCTACAGAAGTGCTTAAGTAGCTAAAGAATGAAACTGGTTCCACAGATCTGTGAACACTTTGGAATACATTTATAAATCATCCTTTGTTCTTGTTCCCTTTTATTTTGGATTTAGTCTCCCAAATTCAGTTCAGCCTCTTTCTCTTCTTTCTCAATTTAAGAAATAGCTGTATGCATAAGCAATTGTAATCAATCTTAGACAACCAAGGTGATAAATTCAAGACAGTGGGGAAGGAGAGAAATTGGTGGATGTGTGAAGTATCAGCTTCAAGTTGCTAACAGCAGTACTTCACAGCCAGTGATGGTTAAACAATCAGTTCAGTGCATCTCGCTCAAAAACCAGCACCGCTAAGGGCTCAACTCAATTGCCTGTTTGGCTGATTGAATTCTGCATCGTTTCTGAATAAGACAGCTGCAGAGCCAAGAACTTTCTTTTAAATATGGTCTGCTCAAAGCATCTCATGCATGGCCTCAGCTGGTCCATTCCAAGAAAGGTAAACGTGCAAAGTCCAGTAGATCAGCCAAGAAATGACAACTTACCCATTTAATATCAACACAGCTATTTTTGTTTATCCTAAAGTCTTTAAGCAGCTGTTCAAATATTTTTTTTGTCACTGCTTCAGTCAGTGCCCCAAACTGGCCATACTCATGCAGTAAGTAAATTCTTAGTTTTTCTCTTTTTTCCTCCATATGTACTTTGCAGTTTCATTCATTCTCTTTCCCAGCATGCTCTGTTTTCTCTGCAGAGAATATAGAAATTGCCGTTTCTTGACAGGGTTTTCCATGATGCTTTCATCACTAGACCTTGACAAGAGCTACTCAACTTTTATGAAGATCTACTTTCTGTCACCGGGCATTCACAGAGGCTGGCCAAACAATGAATTATCTTGAAAAATACACGAGGAAAAAACAATTTACTCTATTTTTGTTGTTGCTGCTCGCGTTTTTTTTGTTGTTTTTTTTTCTCTTCAAACTCGAAAAATCCTATTTTTCTTTAATTCCTTTTTTTTTTCAAACTGAGAGATTTCTGCAAACTCTAAATTGTAGTTTGGAAGGTGACTCTTTCCTAAGAATTTTTAGATGTTTAGAGGCAACCATGCTCTGTTTATTTTTAGAGCACTCATTGTAGAAAGTGGATTCTCACAAACAGCTTAGAGCTTGAGTTTCATGCAGACTTCAGTCCTCAGTTTCCGATAGCTGGGAAAGACATCTCTCTCTAAATGGTTTCCAAAAGTGAGTCAACTCCTTCTACTTGCTCTATGCTTACTCAAACGTCATTTATTTCTAATTCTGTTGCTGTTATGAGCAGCAGTGACAGTCACTCCTTGCTTTGCCTAAAAGTGATGCTTGTAACAATTTCAGAATATTATGTATGTTCATAAAGCTCAATCAGATGATCTTCAAGCTCCGTTTTCAAAATCCTGATGAAATCTGCTGATGTGCTGAATAAACTGTCTTTGGGACAAAAGGAAGCTGGAAAGATGAAAGGCTTTGTCTTGTACTTGTCCCTTCCCTCCCTACATTACATTTCTTAGAATGTAGAAACTTGATCATAAAGTTTAAATGTGTTCTCTTGTGCTTGTAGATAGTGCATACAGCATGCAGCTAACCATACCCTAATCAGAAATATCATATTTTAGTTATTTTTCAAAAATATATATACTTTTACTGTTTGATATTCTTTGCACAGGTTGCCCTTAAGCTTAAAAGGTGTCATCTTTTGACCCTTGCTCAGCCATGCTACATTAAGAGGCAGATAATTGTTGGCAGTGTTGGCATTTACAGATGCTTGAAAGAATCAATGTGAATAGGGAAACCTATTGCATATTAAATTGTTTTGTTGTATAACGCTATCCATGAATGAAGACAGGCATTCTGATAGTGTATAACACAATGCTTCTGGATATGTAATGCCATGTAAAGCACATCTCATTCATTGTGAGGTTAACTATAAGGTGCAATTCAAAACAATTTATGGAACTTTGTCATTTGACACAAAGAAATATTTTTCACTTACAGTTCATGGGATAGTTATGCAGTAGTTGAGAGCCAAGTTAATATTTTTCCCACAAGTTGTTGAAAGTCAATTAATTCTCATAAATTTTTAGCAAATTATTTGAGTTCCTTTTTTCATATGTACATAGAAATTTCAGGCTAAACCAAATCTCTGTCTAAATCCAGAGTAATTTCATACCTCTCTCTGGCTTTTTATGGAATAATTCAATTTACTAGTAATATATGGCTTTAAATTCATGGCTTTCATTTGTAAGCATATTTGTTTTTGAAAAATTACTTTGATTGTTGAAGAAATGACAAAAGAACACTCTGCACACCTATTATTAGTTCATTTTGAAATGAAGTATTTACTGCTTCTTTTGTGCACTCTGTCACAGTTTGAGAACTTCTAAAGGACATCTGTTAGAAGATGCATGCAGCAAACCTTCAGAGTCCTCCAACTGTAGTCATACAGCTCAGACACAAAATGTTTGAAAGTTTCAACTGCTCTGTCTTCCTCCTTGCTGGTACACTGACAGGATGCTTTCCATTGCAGTCACCATATGTGCTAGCAGTGTGAAACTTTACCATCCTGTTTTCTACCAACACTAGTGTATGCAAATCAGTTAAGCGTGTCAGCCTAGCTTCTTCCCAAGTCTGAGAGAGAACTCTAATACTTTCATGAAGAGGCTCACCTCCCACTCAGATCCGAACTGGCAGTTTTCTAAATGAACCCTTTTTCCTTTGTTAATTGTCCACCACTCATTCCCACGCTTTGCAGAGATTGATGGCATTTTAATTGCAAACAGTATTTTAGGACGGAGGAGAGGGGATGGGAAGAGGCTTGGGGAAAAGTGAGTAGGAGTTGGTGTGTTTGGAAGGCTAACTGTTCTGATTGCACGCAGAGAGGGGTTCAGCAGCCAGAGAACCATCTGTGCACACAGCTTATCCCTACAGCCTGGCTTCCTCACAAAGGAACATGTCAGTTTCTGCTTTTCTGGATCAGCTGAAAGCCTTCTTCACCCTTGGAGCTCCAGTGAAATTCTGCAGCTGTTCACTGAAGTAAGATCTCATATCTCCGCCCAGCACTTCTGATGGGTTCAGGCTTTCACACCTTGGAGGCAGGAAGCTTCCCTTCAGCTGCTCTTCAGTGTCACCTCCAAGTGATCATCTCAGTGTCCTGAAGAATGGTAAGAGATATGTGATCCCTCACAGAGGTGTTAGAGTGTCTCAAGGGGCTGTGTGTGGTTGTCTATGGAAGAGCAGTTTACATCTGAGATGGTTGTCCTGGACTTCCTTGGCAGTCGGGAATGAGCCAGTTAATCCGGCTAGTAGGGTTTAAAACATGGTTCATCTCCTCCTAAAACAGATACTTGAGTTTTGTCAAAGGAGACCTCCCTCAGCACCATCAACTGTTTCTAAGACTTTCTTTGACTTCATTGGGGAACTTCAGCAGCTAGTTCTCTGTAGATACCTAAACTTAACTGAAAGGAATTCTACTTGTGCCTGGTATTGTGGTGATGCATGAACAAATTTTCTCAGCATCAGGATCTGATGGAATCCAGTGTACCGGCAGATCTTCCCTGGACTCTCAGAGAAGTTTAACCACCTAGTGTTCAATGATTTCAGGTACAGAGACCAGAGAGCACCTCGCCTTTGTGCTTTGCAGATTGTGTTACAGAATCTCTGCTCATCTCCTTGTTGTGCACAAAGACTATGGGATTTGCTTGCATGAAGAAGCTGGCCAAAGTAGCTGACCCAGAAAACTCCCTGCTACATAGATCCACTTCTCCTAAATATCATTTACCGTGTTTCAGAACAAATTGTCCTGGACAAAACTGTCAAACATGGGGAAAAAAAATAGTTTTTTTCATATCTAGATCCATACTGACCTCCATATATGTTTTTGTCATGTTGGCAATCTTTCTCTTTCAGCACAGCTTTCTAATTCTATAGTTAACTGTGTAGATGATGGCAGATTTAGATGGATCTGCCATTACACAAAGCTAACACCATGCATTCTTATCAACAGGTATCAGTGTTGATATTCAGGAAAAGCAGATTTCTGTACAGTTTATATAGCATGGTTCTATCTACTTATCAAAGACCACTCTGCTTCTGTAGATCTCCACACATCTCACCCTGGCCATTATGTACAAAAATTCTCACTTGTGGCTCTCACCAGTTCACTCTCCTTTATTCCAAAGCTTTCTTGTGACTCCAGCACTGATTCCTACCAGTTAGGTCACTCCCATCCCTTTCTATCTTCTTCCATTTCTATCATTTTTCTCCAATTTAATCTTAGGCACAACTTCTGTATA
This sequence comes from Numida meleagris, assembly GCF_002078875.1. Taxonomy (NCBI): domain Eukaryota; kingdom Metazoa; phylum Chordata; class Aves; order Galliformes; family Numididae; genus Numida; species Numida meleagris. The sequence goes on along the minus strand of NC_034412.1, from coordinate 25,091,764 downwards.
TCTATTTCTGCTATTGATCTTCTCTTCTGGGGATATCCGATGTACTCTTCTCGTTTATAATAGCACAGTTTGTTCTGTGTGTGAGGAGGAGGGAGCGCTCTTCCTTTTTACCTTTGCCTGAATACAAATCTTGAGAGTAAAATTTGGCATTGTAAAATTTTTCGCCATGTAGTTTTGCATGTTTTTAGCATTATGGTCCATTTCTTTACAGTGTGAATGTGTCTGGGCTACTTAGAGCAAAAGTAGTGAATACCATTAACTGGCATCAAGATAAATTCTTGGGTAATTTCTGTTAGATTTTCTACCACCTTATGACATTCTAAAGAGATTGTCTCTATGAAAAAGTCAATTGTTTAACTGATTTGACTTGTCAGATTCAAAAGGCAGAGGCAATGAACAACAGAACTTTATTTTTCCCCCAAAATGTTTCCAGGACATTTTATCTTATACTGTCAGTATGCTAAATGTCAGTATGACCACTACAGCCTAACCAACAGTTTTCCAGAGCAGCCTGAGGAAATTAGCTTTCCCCTAAACCTAATGGGACTTCGGTATCTGTCTTCTCAGCCACTACTGAAAATCTCAACCTCAAAGTTTTAAATTATTTGTAGTCTGGAAGTGGTTTGCACCTGATAGTTTCTTGGTAAGTAACATTTCTGCATGTTCAGCAATGAAGCAGAACAGATATTCCCGTGTCAAGGAAGGAGTCAAAAAAAAAAAAAAAAGGTTGTATATATCAAGGAGTTGCTTCTCCCCAGGATGGATTTGCTCCAATAGCCTATATCATTCCCTCAGATCTTACAAGTCTAACTGTGAAATATGCAGAGCGTAGTAAAGAATTGCTGAGTTAAAAATAAGCATGAATCCGCCTGATCTCTGCACAAGTACAAGCATAAGTGGGAGCTGCAACTGGAAATTTCGGTAGTGTGCTTTTGGTCTGGCTTGTGGCTGCATGGTCTAAAATTACAGAAAAATTAGCAGTGTAAAGAGGCTCCTTTGCAAACCATTTACTTGTTCTTTTGGAGACATTTGGCATTTTTAATACCTTATGCCTGGAGGCATGTGGCCTACAGCTTGTTCCTTGAGATCTCAGGGCTGCTAAGCAAGCCTCAGCTCCCAGTAATGTAGGGGTGAAATGTCAATGAGAATTGAGGTATTTGCATCTTGCAGAAAATAAGTGGGAGCTTGTAGAAAACCTGTCCTTTCCTTGTGTTATGTAAAACTAACTGATGAAATGGCCACACAATGTGTTTCTGTGAAGAGAATTAAGATCTGCACAACAATAATTCCATTTTAAAGAAATCTTTGCTCTGGAATGGGTGCCTCCAGTAGTTACTGTCCTGAAACCTGTTCCTCTTAGGAACTCTCATAGCATAAACAGACCCTTCTGTGTCTTCCCTTCAACCTCCCCCAAGAAGGAACAGCATTCACATCACTGCAGCTGGAGGCAAAACAGACAATTAGTTTGACCCAGAAGGCCACTTTCTGTGTTGTCATAAAAATAAGACCCTGCACTACTTTGGCAGAGCTTAAAGCTGCCACTTCAGAGTTATTTCCACCCATTTAATTTTGATTGAATCTCAGTAGGCAGTAAATGGTGCGGGATATTTCTCAACTGAAAGAACTGGGGGGTAATTATCTATGGCAGGAATTTTTTTGTGCGTGTTATTTTGGCTGTGTCGTTTTTCCAGTGGAGCTGGGGTAAATACGAATCTCTGCAAAAAGGAACAGAGTTGAAGAAACAACTTTAAATAGATATGGATCTTCCTTACAAATCCATAGAACTTAAAAGCAACATAAATCCAGTCAAGTAAGAAATACACTGAGTGAAGAGTTAACAGGAGGCAGGCACAAGACACAACATTTATTTATAGTGAGAGCATTTCTTAGAACCATGCTCTGCTACTCTCATTAAAATTTCTAGATCAGAACACAATTTATACAGCTGCATTTAATTCCCAGGTGTTCTGGCTGCATGACTGTTGTACTTCGCATTATGAACAAGACATTATTTTCAATATCAAGGAGTTGCTGTAACACTGGTATCGGAAGAGGGCCTAAGTAAGTTCTACAAAACTGACCAGAAGGCCCCGAGGCTACGGCCCCGAGGCTACGGTCATGTGGTGCTGTGTGGGGCTACCAAGAGCACCCCAGAACCAGAAGGTGTTTTTCTGTTGCAGAATATACTGCCAAATGTTTGTTTGTGTATTGCAAGATATTTTCTCAAAGAAGTGCTCCAAGGCACGCTTGTGGCTACTTATTTATATTCACCAGCTATCACAACAGCTCAAGACAATTATCAGGTTGCCGTTTTGATATCCATTTGCTGTGTCATGATGCAGAGAGAAGAAAGTCAAATTTTGCTGCCTGGAAGCATGCTTTATTTGAGCAGAAGGTTGAAACATAGTGTCTGTAGTTTTTCTTTCTTTCTTCCTTCCTTCCTTTCTTTCTTTCTTTCTTTCTTTCTTTCTT